>NW_008591893.1:0-42441 GCF_000691845.1 Merops nubicus | reverse complement strand
AATAAGATACTTCTCCACTGAATTATCCTAGAGAAACCAAGCATATGTGCAACCCACAAAGTTTGCCATAATACTCTCTTCCTTCACTGGAAGTTCACTATTCACAGGAAATCAGCAGGAGAAACAATGAGATGACCAAGAACCCAAGTTGCTATAATTGCACAGAAACCTCTCAGGGAAAATACCTTCTGTTTTGACACATGGGGTGCTTTCCAATGTCTCCTCATCTCAGATGATCAAATCATCCACAAAGAGAGAGTGACATTTTGGTCACCTGCAGAGCAATTCTGAAGCCTGCTGTAGCTGCAGTGATATGCAGATTTCACCTGCCTTGGGCTTTTACATTCTGGTCAGGCATTCATTTCATTTTCAAACAGCAAATTGGTACTCAAAAGAACATTGAGTTTTAGTTTATGTTGTTATTTAAACTAATAACATTGCTGACAAGTGAGATGTGAATTTATTTCTAATTATTTCTCTTTACATAGCACACGTAACCTTCACTGGTCACTGTCCAACTTAGTAATTACTTGACTTTGCAGGAATTTCTTATAAACTCAATTCTAAAAACATCTGCCTAAACTATGCCAATAAATTCCTTGGGATCTTCTCTTAATACAGTTGCCTTAAAAGCTAGATTCTTTTACAGCTATTTGGTATTTTATTGATATAGGCTATTTAAGCACAGTTATTCAAAACTATTAGGAAAAAAAAATAGTCTTTTCATTAACAAAGGCTGTATGCATAAGAAAATTATTTTTTAAAAAAAATCATACATCAACCCTTTGTATATTTCTGAAAATGAAATTACTAATCTAGGTCAGACAACAGAACCAGGTAGGGCAAGCAAAAGTATAGTACACAAAAGGCAATAAAAGTATTTTATGAATTTGTAACTGCATGACTTGTTTTCAGACTGTCAGTAACTGAGTGCAATTCTGAGTGCCATTCTTTCAAATGCATTGACATGTTAATCACATACACAAAAAAGGCTTTGTCATGTATTGCACTTTAAAAAAAAAGCATGTAAACTGACAGATTTTTCCAGAACCACTAGTGTAAAGAAGGATTTATAGGGGTCATTTTTAATGCAATTTATTTAGCGAAGCTTTTGGAAGTGACAGCCATGAAGATACCAGATTTCATTTATCTCTCACAGTCCAAAGCATTAGTCTTGAAGCATTTAGGAATCTTTGCAGAACATGTTTCCACTAGCACTTTCAGAGGGGAAAAAAAAAAAAGTTTCAGACAGTGTCTAAACTTGATTTACATTCATCCCCCAAAGAATTTCAAAATTTCAAAAGACAAAATTTCACCTATTTTTAAAACCAGAGGTATTTCTTTTATGAGATATAACATTTATGACTATCACATGATCTTATGACCTTAGGAGTGAGCAGGGTCTAATTCCTGAAGAACTAGGGATTGTACACTGCTCATATGGTAAAATTAACACTTGGCAATGATTTGATTAAAAAAACTAAATCTGGAATACCACAACCAACCTCTACCTGGAAATTTAGTTGTAGCAGAGAGCAGCAGCCCCTAAAGGCCATTAACAGCATTTCCTTCATGTCACAATTTAATTGCTCTCTAAAATTCCAGTTTGGAAACTGATATCACATTTTAAAGCAGTGCACTGGTTAGTTTGATTCCAACTATAACAGCTACCACAACTATAACAGCTACCACAACTATAAGGCCATGATTCAAGTTTCAGTAATTAATGGAATTTTCCCCCTTGTATCAGAAATAGCAGCAATTATTAGCATTTTATTTATGATAACTAAATGAGAGAGAAAAGTAGGATCCAACTTTGTCTGCCTCCCCCAGCTCACCCACTAGCTATATTTTACTATAGGCAGTGGACAACCTGCACACTTCTGTTTCTTGGTCATTTTTATTTTGTTTCCAACTCAGTTTGTTTCTGTGATGTGTTTATGTAAAACTCTTTCAACATATTTTGGTTTTACTCTGTTATCCATTCCTGTTATACAGAATGAAACAGACTAAAATCATGTTGATCTGGTATTTTGTCCCTTTACTCATACTCACAAAAATATATATATATATGTCCACATACACACAGATGTAGCATATTGTATAATTTTTATTATAAAGGGAGAATCCCTGATCTGATATCAAATTCAGTTTTTGCAAACATGCTCATGCATATTGGCATCACCCGATAAACAACAATAACAAGTACAGGAAGCTAACAAAACAAATTTTAAAATTAGTAGATTGGTATTCACTCAAGATTTGGGGTAAAAGAGCTAGTTTAGATAAGGACTGGTCATGAATAAACCATGGAATCTCATAGGCTTAAACAGAAGCTGGTCCATTTATTTTCTCTTTATTTCTTTCACTTCACTTTACAATACTAGGTTCTTTGAAAAGCTAGAATTTGAAAACCAAGGGCAATACTAAAACTAACATTCTCACAAGAAATCAGATCAAATCTGAGCTAAATGTCCACTTCTTCTATGTCACAGTAGCACTTCATTGCTCAGAAATTTTAGATTTGTCTTTAACAGTGACCCCATGAAGCAAAGAACATATTATCTATTTAAAAATAGATGAGGTGCCGAGAACAGAATAGTAACTTGCTCAAACTTCAACAGAAGAAACTGAAAAGAAAACACAGGCTGAGAATTATTTAAGACCCCAAAATAAAAAAAAAAAAAAAAAAATTACACTTGCTAGGAAGCCCAGAAAAATCAGAAGCCTCTGACACAGTTCATATAGGGAAAATTTCTAGCCCATTTTTCACGTACCTAATTCTATTTTGGATAAACACCCAGATTTCTGAGCACTTACCAAAACCAAATTGAAATCTTGGATGCTCATTCATTATTACCAAGTGCCATATGCTTAATTTTATTTTTGGAATTGTCTTTGGCAATAACACACTCTGTCAGAAACTCTGTGGCAAAGACTCAAATCTTCTGGTTCAGAAGAGATTTGGAGGGGGGAATGTCGAAATGTCCTGCAGAACTCAACAGGATATATAATACTGCGTATCTTTTACCTTAGCTTCACAGGGAAGAGGTTTTGTTGACCTGCAGGCCACTAAGAAGAAGAAGCGTGAAGAAACATAGAATAAAAATCTTTGCTATGACTCTTGTGCACAAGTAGAAGTGATGAGGTTTGGGAGACAGATCTAATAACAATCTCCTGTAGTCTAAGAATTTCTGTTTCCATGTTCTTGCAGAAGTCGACTTATTTGGCTTTTTTAACTTTTTGCCTGCTGCATGTCACTATATATATATAAATACATATCACATCTTTTTGTCAGGTTCACACTGAAAAGGCTCATTTCTCTGTGTGGGCAGTTCCATCATTCCCACTGCCTGCCTAGAGCCTCCACAGAAATGTACCTGGCCTTGGAGCCAGGGTCTGTGTCCTCAATCCTAAAGACACCAAAGCACCTCACACACAAAGCTTCTGCATTTTTTTCATCCTGTTTACTCAGATTACCTCTAAGTGCTTTATCTAGTATACTGGTCTCACTGGGATTTAGAAGCTCGTCCCTTAAGAAATCTTATATTTGTACTCATGTACGGTATTGTGGAAATAACCTAGTTCACATGTTTTTTCCCACATGATCGTTCCCTTGCTTGTAATTATAAGTCAGCCCCTGTGGAAAGCTCCCATATTGCTCAAGTCCTGTTCTACACAGTGCAGCGGGGTTTTTTTTCACTTAAGCCATTGTCCAAGCTGAGTGTTGGTGGGAAAACCTCATTGCTTACATAAACAGCTTCAGCTCTTTTGAAAATCCACCTCTTTCTTCTATTGTTAGATTTCCTGAAATCTTTGGGAAAAGTGTTAATCTCTGCCCCAAGGCATGCCTGCAGTGTTCCCTTGAACACAAAATGGAGGTTCCCTACCTAGTTGTAATCAAATAACCTCAACAGCAAAAGTACACCAGAGGTTCTGGCTTCAGCTGCAGCACCTTACTAACAAGGTGCTGCCAGGATCCAGCAGACTGCTCTACAGGCTGCACTGCTCTGTACTGTGCTGGGAAAACACAGCTCAAAACGTGGCAATGTTTTGGTGTATTATGTCAGAATTACTGTCTGGCAAAAGATCCCATCCTGTTTACTGCAGTTTAGAATTATCTGTGAACAATTTCAAAGAAAACTTATTCTTTCCACAAATTACGGAGTGACTTAAAAAAATCATAAATTATCACCTACTGTCTGAACTTTAAGCTATGATTAGAGAGTGCACTTTTTCCTCTCATTCCACATTTACTACTGTACTTCATTTTTAATGTGCTAGCAGAGGTATATTATAATTGTATAATAGAGTCAGTGTTAAATCAAATGCAAAGCATACAGCAATGCTTAAAAAACCTAGTGTCCAAATTCAAGTGAATATTTATTTATCTTTTATTCATGAAGCATCTTCCACATGTCATCTAAGACTGCAGCTGAATATTAAAGGATTCCTTGTCAGTGAAATAAAGAAAATTTTAAGGCCTCTCATCTTTCTTCATTTCCCATTTGCTTTCCCTAGAACAGCTTGAAATGCCTTTCATCAGAGCTACTGCAGTGAAAACTTCGGTGTTTCAGTAATGAATGTTCTTTTTAAAATGAAATACACCACCAAGTTAGCACACAGGCTACAAATGCACCACAATGCTATTAACTGAGATAAAGCACAAAACCAGTCCTTTGTTTCCTGGATGCACAAAATTTTTTCACAAATGAAAGAATTAAGCACATGCTGTGTACTTGTGGGCATGGAAGATGGAGCTGAGGAAAAACAGGACACCTAAATTTCTCTTTCTCCCTAGAACCTTGTTGCAGTTTGGGGTCAGGGCAGCCCCCAGAACCATAACAGATGCTCTCTGTTTAGCTTTAGCTAAAAAGTAAAATCATTGAGCAGAACCAGCTCTATTTACCCCAAACCAGGACAAGCCTTCAAAGACTAAGAATGTAAGCAAATTTACATGATGTAGTCGGACTCATTTGTTGACCAGCACTAAAATGCCAATTACTAGAGACAGCAGAGTAGTAGTATGTACATATGTAGTTAACAGTGCAGCTAACAGGTTCCTCCAGCTTAACCTATTGATGGATTATATCCATAGGCTTCAAGCATCAGTCAACCTCTGTTACCTCAGTAGTACAAATAGTAAATAATCCTGAGGGAAGAAATAAATTGTCAGCATGTTCTCTAGCCCCCCCTTTTTTTTTTTTTTAATTAAACTGAAATTGAATAGGAAATTCAAAAACCTTTAGCATCCAGTCCAAGGCAGCACTATAGACCAAGTCCAAAGTTAAATATGCACTTGAGGCCACTGGACTCAAAAAAGTGACACTGAGAAGAGAATATGGGACAATAGTCTGGCAAAGACATCAAGTAGCAGAGTGGGGAAGGGACAGGCAAATAAAATGAAAATGAAAACATAAAAAAATTAAGAAATCACAGTGCTGGACTAGTAAAAGACAACTGTCAAAATGACCCCTAGGCAATAGTGTGGCCTTTTGGGCAAAGTCTAGCTCAGCTGTGCCTAGGAGTATCCTAGGCCTTGACTACAGAGCAGCAGCAGAGTTACAAGCAGCAAATGAACAGCAGAAATTAAACTGGGCAGAGACTTGTCACAGTTATGAGAAACAAGAAGTGGTTTTAGTAGCACCTGACACCTCTCCCCCAGGAAGGAAGATGGAAGGAACGTTACTCTCAAAGCCCAGTTTCAGCACGGCAGTGCCACAGCTCCTCCTGTTTTACTACTGCTTTAGAGCTTTATTCACGAGTTAAAGAAAAAAATAATTCTGTACAGCTTGCGTTGCTGATAGAGTTATTTTTAAACTTATTCTGTGTCTATTTCTTCATATTATTGTGTTCAATCCCTTTTATCTCTCTATGTGCTCCCAGTTTAGATAAAGCATTGCTCATGAATAGGCTGAAGCAGAACAAAGTCTCTTCCAACTGCTTCAGCTTCCATGCTGGTCATTTAGCTGACTGAAGGATAAACAAACAATAGCTTCTATTAACAAATATTGATTTTTCATCAACAGGGTGCAAATTCAACCTTGTGCAAACATCACAACAGGTGATATTGTCTACATTAGAAAGTTTACCATATGTGATGGAAGATATTAGAAGAAAGTGCTAAACAAAATTGTTGTATTAGTTTCATAAATTTGGTTGTGCTCTGGTTTCTGAAAGCTTGGGTTTCTTCCACATAGCTTCCTATGCAGTAATTTACCCATAGCAGTGATATACAAGTAATATTAAGAGCACAATGCAACATTTTGAAAACAAGGAAACAGTTGAAACAAGGAAAATGAAACTCCCTGCTGAAATAATTGACTTTTCACTTCGTATTAAGGAGAATATTTCTGCAAAGAAAGCTGGAAAAATGAAGTGAAGAATTTTCTAAGCTACTGTGAGACACATTATTCAAAGCACATTGAAATAATTTTCCATTTCAATAGATAACCACTTGCTTCTGTACCTAAACATTGGGAAAAAAGTGGCTGCAACCTACTTATCATTGAAAGGAAAATAACCTGGGAACACTTTAGTCCCAGTGAGTCCTCCCTCAGATAGCTCCAGGGGCTTGAGCACCCAGCTTGGCAGCCCTGCAAGCTGCTGGCAACACTCACATTGAAGTGCAGTTACTGGGTTGCAAGTCAAGAGATGAGCACCAAAAACATTTCCTAGAGCATTCCTCAGCACAGTCTCCTTCCCTCTTAATTCCTGATGTAGACGTGTATGTGTGTACACAACATATATTTATGCTTAAAACCTCTCACATGCACTTTCAAAAGCTCCCATATCACCTATTTACTTCACTTGCAGAGGCATTACAATCTCTCAAGCAAATAGTTAATTACTTAATAGTTAATTAAATACTCACTGAATTGACTAAATGTGTAATTAACGGGCTATTAAAATGTACATTATAGATATGACAACTGTGACAGCCCTCATGGAGTGTGGAGTACTCTGCCACTGTAGTATTCCCAGAGAGACCTATTGCTGCAGCATTTGCTCCAAAAGATGCTGCTGTGACCTCTCCATCCTTGAACTACTTGAGCTGACCTGCCCAGATCAAGGGGGTTAAGCAAAGGGTCACCACTGCCATCATGCCATTGCTGAAAGATGAAACCTAATATTGCCTCAGAGGGAAAAACCTGTGTTCCCTTGGGATAGTGTGCACCTCAGGTATCAAACAGTATTTTGTAACCCTCCCTACGAAATGCATTACCTTTAGCTTAGAACCACCACTGCTTATAGCAATGCTGTAAAATATAGCAATACAATTCACCTAAAGCAATGGCAGGTTTGTCAGATTTGCCTCATCTGAACCAGCACTACTGATTTGTCTTTTTAGAACTCTTAGAAATTAAAAAAAAAATATAAAAATAGTCTGTTCCATCAGTGAACTTCTCGAACTCAGATAACTAAGAGCAGCAAAACAAATACGAGGTACAAAGTAACTATCCTTTATGTGTCAATCCTGGGTTGACACAACATCATAATAAGGGGCCCAAACCTCTATAGTAACAATATCGAGAAAAATAAAAGTTGATCCAGAATTAGCAATGTAAGGAGCAATGCAGAAAAGCACAACTTCTCCCTTAACTGCAAAACATGTTGGGAATTTCACCCTCCTTTTCTTTATTTGGTGAAGCTGAACTGCCTCATCTGCCCCTTCTCCCCGAACACTGTAAGCTCCCTCAGCTCATTAACTGCTCGGAAAATATTTCTCCCAGAGCAGAGGAGATGCTGGCTTGGCAGAGTTATGAGGAAAATGGGCTTCTCTGTAATGGAGAGCTGGCAGTGCTGAGTGAAGAGAACAGAATGACTCACACTGAGTCTTTATCTAATGAAATCATTTAAATAAATCTGGTTTCTCTTTATTAAACAGGGGGAAAAAATCAATAATGGTTGATTGCCATTCCTGTCCATTATGTTATTTCTAGAATGAATTCACACACCTGAACTTGAAGTAAGGCAAAGCTAAAATGCCAAAGATGTTAATAACAAAATGAAGTTTTAATGGTAAGTAAATATCCACAAACAGGCATTCCATCTCAGTGTTGCTTTAAAACTGACTTCTTTAGGTAGTCTTAAAATGGAGACAAAAATTAGTTGCTTAAAAGATAGATGTGACAGCATATGGATCAATAATATCTACTGATCACCTTTAAATAAAAATCCACATGTATATAACTTGATTAACAGAATAACTGTTTTATTTACTTCTCCTGGCATAGATCCGTAGAGGTTCTTGACGATCTCCTTGGTATAAATTATGTCGCCATTACAGATGGAAGCAAAACCTGACCATCTGAAACTGCATCTGAGGAATGGGAGATGGGGATCCTCAAAACATTGGTTTATTTAAGAAAGGAACAATATTTGACATTCTTCCCTTTCCTTGCTTTTATGTGCTTGCATTCTGTAAAAAAATACAATAGCTTTCCAGATGGTAAGATGGATAAGTAGCAATCTTAACAATACTCAATTCATCTTTGTGTCTTTTTTCTTTTCAGAAAAAAATCACAAGTTCTGCAGTTAGGACTGAACCAAAGCAGAAAAGTGAATTTTCCAGAAGTTTGCAGAAAGTCACTTTTAAATTCAAGTGAGGCGTGTGACAGCTCATGTTCTACTAGTAGGGCTACAGACAGAAAGTTGAGAAAATAGTTTCACGTCTTACAGAATCAACATGTCCCACACATACACTCATCTGTCATTTTCTCTCAAAAAGTATGAGCAAAGGTTATACAAATAAATATTGAACAGGAGGCGACAGCTTATTCCAATCACATGAGCGTTTTCCTTAAAGAACGGCAGAAATAGAATTCCATGATGTGATGAGATTGCTCAACTAACTGAGAGGTGTTTCCCACAAGTGATAACATTGAATTTAAGCTGAAAAGATTTTTCAGTATTCTAATGCACTCCCTTCTGACTTTCTTCCAGAGTGATATTCCTGAGGCATTACTATACATAATGTTTAAATGATCTCTGCTTAGCATTACATTTACTGCAATATGAAGTATTTTAAAAGTTCATCATATGTTACCTCATAGTGACATACCGGGACAAATTTTAAAATAGATCCTATATTCCCCTAGGTGACTCTAGAGGAAATTCTGTTGTGCATACAAATGAACACTTAGAAGAAACTGCCAACGTAACCGAAATCTTTGCAAAAGCAGCCCAACTTTCATCTTACAGATAGGTTGAAATTGCAGTGTTTGTACCTGCCCCCTTCCTGTCATGGCATTTAAAAATCCAATCCTAGGTAAAGAATTTGAAGGAGATTTGGATCTGAACACTTTCTCAAGACAGTTCTGAGTTGTAATATCATTTCCATCCGAATTATCTGTGGAAAGTTTTCCAGCCTTCAGAGTGGACCTAGTTTCAAATGGCCTTCTAGAATCCTGGTACTGATACAAAACCAGAAAGATTCACTTTGATGTCAAGGCTTGGTTCCATCAAGAGATGTAAAACACAACGCAAGGGGAAGCCATTATTTAAATTTCCCTTTTCCTAACAAAATAAATAGTAGTATCATATTAGAATAAGAGTAATAATGCCTTGATAATAATGAAGTTGGGATTAAACACCACTGGCAACCAAGCATCTCTCCTGGACACAAGAATAGGTTGAAGATCCAGTTCAGCTGCATACACACACAGACAGCACTCCCCAAGCCATCCCTGTGACATCAGTGGGTTTGTCAAGATGCATGGGCACAAGTAAACTAAGCAAAAAGAGAAGACACCTTCATATTGCTTCCACTTCACCTTTTTCTTTGAAGCCCAGTATCTTGCCTGTCTTTCTTCCTTTCCCTGTTTTCTGCATTTCAAGCTCAACACCACAACTTAGAGTCTAACAGCTTTTCTAAGCCTTATATACTCCCATCACAAAAGATACAAACATGTTATCTCATTTGCATTCTGAGGGGCTATTGAAAATTTTGGCCTCCCAATAAAGCAGCAAATCTATTTCATTGGAGCAGATTACCCAGTACAACCCACTTTAAGAATATGACTGCCACTTACATTAACAAACTACCTGCATCTGACAGTCTTTTCATCTACCCAAAGCCAGTTTCTCATTTATTTTCATGTACAGTGAAAATTCAACCACAGTGGGGCATGAACTTATTATGTGGAAACACATTCCAAACTCTCACTTAGCACAATTCCCTTCGATCCAAGTAAAAGTTTGGACCAAGTGAGAAACAACAACAAAATTCTGCATTATTAAATCATTAGGTTTAGATTTTTGATACCAGGATAAAACAGATGACAGAAAGCGCTACACCCTTCCAAGAGATATGCTGGCTAAGGAGATTTTTGAACAAGGTACTTCTACAGGAACAGAAGATTTGGAAGGAATTGCCCTGACTTTAAGGTCTATCTGTCTTCACAAATTGTTACATCATGTAATCTCTTTCATAAACTCATCAGGCTCCTCCTAAAAACTAGTTAGGCTTCTTCCTCCTAGGTATAAGGGTGTTCCAGAAACTCATTTGTCTGGTAATTATAAAACATGTTCTGATTCCAGCCTCAATATACTCTTGGAAAGTTTTCATATATATTCTTCAGCTTAAACAGTTGTTCTTATCTGGTGTTGATTTTCCTGATGTATTATAGAGTCCAGTAACCTTCCCTTTCATTTGCAAGTCTAAACAAGCCAAGACTTTTAGCATCATCTTGTCGACAGGATGACTGAAGGACAGAAAGCTGATTATTAGACAGACAGACACCAGAGCTCTACCTTTAGTACCCTGGCTGGCATCCTGGAGAATTGTGCTGTGCAGTATTCTTGTCTCCATCCCAACAAAGGAGCCTCCACTAGAAATAGATCTCCCTTTGACAAGTTTCTGAGTCAGAATGCTTCTTCTTTCCTCAACAATATGCCACATATTGCCCAATATGCAAAGCTCTACCAAACAGAAAAAATACCATCTTTATGAAATTAAACTAACTTAATGGAATTGAGCAAGTATTTAATAATAAGGTTCAAAAAATATTGTGAAAAATGGGGGTGGACAGGTGTTAATAACACACATTTGTATATACAAAAGGAATTTTTTTTATGAATTACTTGTTTAAAAAATACACTGTCATGTAAATTCCTCTATAAATTAATAAACTTACAGAAAATGAGCTTAAGTATTTCCCAATAGGGATGTGGCATTGCAAGAGAAGAGATGGGGTGTTGTGATGTGAATGTCAGCACCCGCATGACAAGAAGAATGCATTTTGAGGAAGAAAGTGCACATTCTTGAAATACAAGTAATGCTCTGCCACTCTGAACATTAGAGGTACCCCAGAGAAACAAACAGAGATGAGCCTGTGAGGGTGAGAAGGAGAAACAAGGCAAGAGTGCAGTAGGAGCAGTAGATGTCAGAAATGACAATGCAGGCAACAGTGTCATTTGCCTTAAAAAGGGCTTGGGAAAGATTGAAATTTAGCCCAAAAGTAAGATGGGGCAAATAAATCAATGTAGAAAATAACCATAATTGGTTTTGAACACCTGCTGTGCTCTGTGCCTAGCTTGTATTCACCACAGAATGTAGCTGTTCACCACTGAACAAGAAACAACACCTCGTTAGGGAAGAACATCTCAGACAAGGTTAACTCATGTATTTTATCTGCCTGACATGCTTTCTGAATCCGTCACAGAAACTGTTAATGATCTGCCTTTGGAAACCTGCAACAGCCAGAGAGATATCAGCAGAGCCAGATTTTGCCCTTATTGATAGTCTGCAAATCTTCTGACATAATGTTTGATTAATCCAAACTACATTATTTCTCATGTACATACCAAATTTGACTGAATTCAGAAAAGGTCTTTGAGGAAGATGAACTAAAAATATAAAAGGGTAAGTGGAAGTCAACACAGAGAGAGGCCATTCACTGTCACCTGTAGTCCAGCAGAGACAGAAGTCACTGGTTTGTGAGAACAGCCCTATTTCCAGACCTTCCCGCTCTCAGGAGTTTATTTAATCTGTATTAAAACTTCACTTTTTAAAGTAATTTGCCAAAACACTAGCAACATTTCTTTTAGCTATATTAAAAACTTGAACATTTTCAGGCTTAAGAAAAGAACATTGATGGGAGGTAATACTGTTCACCTATTCGGAAGCTGTGACAGGAATGTGGGTAAGAAATTCTCCCCTCTCCACAGGGGAAGGGTCAACATGTCACAGGTTTGGGGAGGAAAAAACCTTTAGGTCAGACACTAGAAAAAACCTTCCAGGCTAAGCATTGAGCTCAATTGCTACATCTCCAGTGCTACTGACATTTGCAAAAAAGAGAGAGAAACATGAGCCAGGGGGATATACTGGGTAGAGGTTATCCTGCCTGCAGGTGCCTAGGTAGGCCAGGTGAGCTCTTGAGGTCACTCTCTACACTCTCCTCTATGGTAAATTCCTCTGTTTCAGGGGTGGTATTTATAAACATAACAAGCTGAAGCAGATAGTGGCCATGCAGACTTATCAATTTTTCATGACAATGACATTTTCATGGCAATGGAAATATCTCAGGGATCAACATCTTCATTCTCCAGAACCAGTGCTGAATGTTTCTCTTCCAAGATTCTTCTCTTTAGGGGCAATAATGGAAAACCCCCCTGACTTTTCTGCACATTCTTTTCTTTAGGACACCCAGCCATAAGAATTCACCTTGTTTTCAAGAGCTCTGAGACCACAGTTCCTTATTTTCTTTTCCTTTAGAAAAGCCTCCAACAGCATTACATACTGTCCTGATCTTAGGAAAAGATACTTTAAATGCTAATAAGCTCACTTTACCTCCAACTATTGATTGGAGAACTTTTGCTCTTTTTAGTCTTTAAAGTGATAAACTACAGGTATTTTCAAGTAAAGTAAGCATCTGAGTTGCCTTTTTAAGCTGTGATGTCTCAACTCTAAAGACTGCCATATATAGTATAGTTTTTGAAGTAAGCAGTGAGGATGATACCATGCTATACACATATTGTCATCACTTTTAATGATAATAAGTCAAACCTTTTGAGTGCAACAGGAGACGTAGTGAGCAACTCAACCTATCTGGGTTGTCATCCTTTTGTGTTCAGTTTAATACAAAAATATGTCAGTTCACCTCCTTTGGTTGAGTGATGAGGAAACGGACAAGGAGACTCCACAGAAGCAAAAGCAATGCAAGTTTGATGGAGCAGCCTATATCTAAAACTACATCTCTGTAAACCACTTTTAACACTGAAAAACAAAACCAAACTGATGTGGATTGCTATACAGAACACACACCATTAGAAGTTACGCCATTTAACCATAAATTCAAGATGTATTTTTGGAAGTCAAACAAATAGTAAACCACAGAACAGACCTGGGTGTAAATCATTTGGATGTAAAAGCCAGCCCACATGGGAACAATGCATGCAGCTGGTGTAAGGACAGGAATGAATCTAGAAAACACTTAGGGTTTGGCTTCTGAGCAGCCGGGAAGTTTTATTACAGAACAGATAAACAGGAAGTTTTTAATAAAAAGAAATAACCTGGAAGTGTTTTCCCAAGGCAAGCAGTCTGGCCTAACAGCCAGACTATCAATCCCCAGGTGCCTGCTTCTAAAAGTCAGTTCTCTGGGTGCTGAGCACGGCCAGCACAGCACCGCTGTGCACTGAGGATAAGCAATATTAAGGCACATTTACCACCTTTGCACAGGCCCTCCTGCTTAGGTAGCCCCAGGGAGGAACTGCTTATCAAACAAGGAGGCAGCAAAAGACACCAAGGATGAGAAAACATCACCTACCCTTGCCTTCTTTCCATCACTAGTGAGTAAACTGAAAATCATATCCCCATTGACAGTAAAATTTTGACCACCACCCTCAAGATTGATGAGGTGAATTAAACACAAAGGTGTGCTCTGGTATGCTTTGCTTCAGAGGCACCATTTCAGTTTAAGCACCAGGAGCTCAAGGGATTGCCAATTATTCCTGCTTGAAGCACTCTGTCCCTCTGCATTAGTCAACACTGAAAGGAGGCCTCTCCTTGCACATAGTTCTCACTACATATTTCAAAAGTCAGTAATCCCTACTGGCCAACATCTTTCAGTTCACCATCTCAGGAGGCATTATGTGCTGTAAAGGTATAAAGGCTCGTGACAGAACCACTCAGCATCCCTTCCCCTGTCTCTCCCTGGAACAGTTGGGCTTGTGGTATTTCCCTGACCTGATCGATTCCTGTCTATAGCAGCCAAGTATCCCCAGGAAATTACATTGCACACCTCCTAGGTTTTCATGAGTCACAGAAATACGAGCTGCAAAGGAAAATAACATGAACATTAAATATTACATGGGCCAGGTAGCTCACTGAAATGACAGATCAGTCAGCTTTACAGCACGGTCTGTAAGATCTGCTTCTGTCCACCAGCCTGAGCATTAGAGCTCTCTTTCTTCTCTTTTTGCAACAGGGGACAGATTGCCATTTCCCCCTTCCTGATTTACCAAGTTCCACTGGGAGTGCTATCTATGTTTCTGGAACAACTTCCACATTTAAAATACCCTTGATGCACACACATTCTGTGACTACCTGAGTATTTCCCTACAAAAGAGGAGAAATGCTGTTAACTGAAGACAAGACAAATACACAGGTCTACTTTGGGGAACCAGTGCTCCCTGCAATTCAAGTGCTCTTGCTTGAGAACAACACACATTTTTTATCTGGAACATGTGAAGTCTGAACTTTTTACCAGTTTCATTCCAACAGTTATGGATTCATTTCTTGTCATTCATTGCACTCTTCACAACTTCTGTCAGAAAATGATCTATTTGAAATTAAATCCCTCATGTCATTTGTAGATTATCATTGTGAACTGCACTGCTTTGACCTTTTCAGTATGCTCTAATTTCATTTGCTGCCATGGCTATTTAGATACCTCTCTTCTGTCTCAAGCTCTCTAAACTGCCAGTAACTGCCAAGAATGCCCAACGAGTCAAGCCAAAAAAAACCACATTTAAAAGTAAATTTCAAAGTTTAATAAAAAAAGATCACTATACTTCATAACAGGAGCCCTTTGTTGAAATTTTGATACTTCATCCCAGCATTGAAGTTGATGATGAATGCAGTGACTGACACCAGGTCAATCTATTCATCCAGCAAAATTTCTGATGGCAATGGTGTGTGAAACACAACTAACCCACTTCAGCTACAACACTGAAACGTCAGCATCCACTCTGAAACACTAAAATGGCATTAGGAAGAGCCACAACTTGGTCTCTTTTTGGGCTTAAGATCTTACCCTTTTCCAAATAACTCACAATGTAATCTGCACATTTTATTGACTGAGGTTTTTTTTCAGAGCAGTGAAGTTTATATTATTAAGACAGGAGAGATAGGAGAGAAGTTTATATTATTAAGACAGGAGAGATAGGAGAGATGCCCTGACACTGGGGGGCGGGGGGGGAATCACAACCAACTGAAAGGCATGCCTACTGTCTAAATACATCTATTTATGAAAATTAAAGAACTTGAAGATAGATGAGTATAGATCCATGCTTTGTGGCTTGATCTTTAGGTTGCTGTTATTTTTTAAACAGATGCCTTATTAAAACCAACATATTTCATATTCCTAGAGTATCAGCTTTGCCCTTCCTTTCCATTGAATAAATATTTTACCTTTTCTCCTTTAAGTATATTGTTAACTATATCAGTGAACTTTGCCATTCTCTGTAAAGTTCATAACATTAACATCATTGTGTAAGACAAGCACACAATCTCTAATATTGCTAAATGCATGAATGTTTATTAATTCCACAAACCACAGCAGTTGCTCCGTTACCATTTTAATTATTCTATGTCAGATAAAAGACAGCATGGCTCTCGACACCACCACTGCTTCATCCAGTACATCAGCCTTTAGAAGTACTGATGTGAACAAAAGCAGCTCAGTGCCTTCAGTTCCTATTTTACCTTTCAAGCAAGGCTCAATACATTGCTTTCCTAGGGCGTAAGGAAAGGTATAAGCCATGAATCACTGGAAAACCTATTTATTAAAGAACATTCATTCTTTCTACAGAACGTACTTCAAATAATGGATCACCACTTGTTCTCTTTGTATTGCATCATTTGCATCTGGTATGATTTTACAGCTCTTTGCTCTAAAGTACCATCAGACAAAGCAGACAGGTGTTTTGAAGACACCGCAGAAGATGGCAAAGAGTTGCCATGAGCTAGAAATCAGCGGCCTCTAGATGGAAGTTGGAAGGGAACAATTAGAAGAGTAAGATAAATGAGAAAGGGGATACTTCCAAAATGGACCAATCTGGGGGTTTTTTATTACTTTTGAAAATTGGAAACCAATGATTTTATGTAATCATACTTATATCACATAGTAAGATGACTGAAAGATTCTATTCATTTAATTAATAATTGAAGGCAGTACTTTGTGTTAGTTGCAACAGCTAATGACCATCAGTTTTTTTTCAGTCAAGAAAATACACCTCCTAAAACAGCCCCGAGAGCAATCCGGAACAGAAAGAAAGGTGGTGATGGGTGAACTGTCTTCATGACTATTGCTGTGGTGAAGTCCAGACATCGTGCTGGAAATCCAGCTCGGTAGCTGCATTTTGGGGAAAGGAAAAGGTTCCCACCCTTGCTAGCGAAGAAATTTCTCTTACTGGAAAATAAATCGGCTTCAGTGTTATCAAAGGTGCAATGAACACATCCCAGAAATGATATGAACAACAAAGATGAAGAGTGATTGAAAATGAAAATTTCTCTTATGTTACAGGGGGAGGAAAAAAGAGATGGAGGAAAGATGAAAACATTGATAATGGGGAAAATGGGATGCTTCACAGAATATCTGTGAGAAAAACAGGAATACTGTAAAAAAAAAACCAAACAAAAACAACACAAGGTTGAGAGTATGTGGCAATATTAAAAGAAGAAAAAACCACAAGGGCAGATTCCCTTAAAGATAGAATTACTTAGCAGAAGAAACTCAATGACAACATGAGTAACAACACAATGAAAGAATGAGCCAATACAAAAGCAGAAATAAGCTTAGAGGGGGAACAATGAAAAGAACTGGCACCCGGCTGCCCACTCAGCCCAGGACGTGCCCAGAGGCAGCTCTGCTGGCTAGCAGGGAGGTTACACGAGGGATCTGCTTGTACCAGCTCTCTCCATGGCATCTGTTAGCGTGTCACTTGAGGCATGAAATGACTGAACCAGATGTAGCTGTAGTCCATTGTATTCTTTGGCTAACATACTAATGTGAAGTCCTCGTGGTTTATGCTGTTAACAGGTCAACATCTCTGTATTCAAACTATTTTTACCACCCAATGCAGTGCTGGGATCCTGATTCTGTCAGAAGCCAACAAAACTCTTACTGCATACTGCAATGGAGACAAACCACCAATAAGGTAACATGTAATGAAGTGCTTTTACCTCTGGATGCAGTTCAGAGGAGAATGGCATAATCTTTTACCTAGAATTCAAGCACATTTCTTCTGTGACCCAATTTTTTTTTTGTAGCCCTCCTGAGACCAATATATGTTCACAAGAGCAGCCTAAATGCTACACTAGGACTAAAGTAAAATATGCTTAAATTACAATAAATGCTACCACACCTCTTGTATGTGTTTTTCTGCTGTGCTCTGTATGGCTTAAGCATCTCTGCTGCCCACTTATACTGTTCACACCAAATAACTTCAGATTATCTCATTTCTCTTCTAATAATCAGATACAGCTTTGAAAGGGTCACCCATAATGACTGTCTCACCTCCAGGAGCGCTTCTACGAGTGATTCTGGTGCTTGCACCCAGACATTGGTCTGACTGTTCAGCTTCAGTCTAACTAATCTCACTTTAAAAGACCTCCGCAAAGCAATGTTGAAAAACTGAATACTAATTTCTTCACAGACACTAAGTGCCTTAGATGTAAATTACCTCTACTGCAGTTGCAAGAGTTCAGCAGTTCTGGACATCAGGTGCAGCTTCTTATTAGCTGATGAGTAAGAGATTAATGTACTAAGGTGACAGAGCCAGGTTTTGCTATCCTCAGTAAATTGGAAGCAACTAACAAATCAAACTACCTTCCTAGGACACTCTGCTAATTGCATTGTGCTGGCCATCAAGTACCCAAACTCCACTCACTGGTGTGACTGCAAGAGACACAAAAACTGGACACAAATATTAAGAGCTGATGTGCAAAACTGGAGAGAGGTCAGGGTGTTCTGCACATTGATTTACTGATCTAGAAAAATCAGATTAAAAAACAGTTTTCTGAGTTAAGGAAAAACCTTTACAAATATCTCTCTCTCAAAAGATGTACAGGGGACAGTCACTGCAGGAACTGAGATCACCAAAGCACCTCTAGTATTTTTTCCATGTTGTCTTGTCTTCCATAGAAACCCATTCATCTCTTAAATATTCATAATCCAAGAGAGATTGATAGAAGGAGGCTCCTTGAAGCCTGTTGCTTCTCAGTGATGGATTAATACATTCTTCCCCAAGAAACTAGTTTGTGACTTCCCTGCACAGAACTCCATGACTGTGATCTCTAGTGACATATAATGGGCACTGCAACTGTTCTCACTGTGTTGAATCAATACCCACACACAGAATTTCAAATAAGTTGAAATAAACTCATTTGGTTGCTTCCATAAAAATCCTATCAAAATATTCATAAGCTTATTACATACCAGCTTCACATCTGTCATCTCTTTTGTTTTTCCTTTCTTTAATCATTTCATCTATTCTTCTCCCAGTTCATCTTTCTTTTGCATTCTTTATTTTTATTCTATTCCCTTTTATCCCTCGTTCATTTTGATCTTTTTGCCAGAGGGCAAGAACAGATAGTGGCAGTACAGAGGAAGCACTTGGGTTTTGGAAAACAGAGGGGAATGAAGAAATCTTTCAAATCCATAATGACAGGCTTCATTCATATTCTGGAATATCAAGGATCTGGAATGTACACTAACTGCATTATTTTTTAAAATTACAAAGAAATAAAGCAGTTTCCAGCCTCGACTCATTTGTCACAACTGAAAACATCCTGCCTTCCAAGCAAAGAATTTAACTATGCCAGTGCTATTTTCTCAGGTCTGACAAAGAAGTTGTTAAATATAAGGGAAGAGAATTATTGTATTATTTACAGAACTGTGATGTGTAAAGACCATTTCTTTTCGAAAGTATATTGAAATAAATGTTAATTTGTGATAAAACATCACTGAAAATAGTGTAAAGCTTTCATACAGACTCAAGTCTTTCACTCATATCATGTCGTGGACATCTGGTCATCGTAACAAGCTCTGAGAATTCATAAATCAGCAGGCCTGGCTGGATGTGCATGTAACTTAGTAAGCAACTACCAGGAATAACATTTATATAAGAAGAGCTATGATCCAGACTTTACAGGCTTGACACAAAAATGAAGCTTCTTCCTATTGACATTTGGAAGGTCTTAAAATATTATGAAACGTTATTCTTGTTCTGTGTGGGCCTCATATAGCACCAAGCAAGCACAATGGGATCAATTAAGTTTTGTTAGACTGCCCAGACTTTTTCAGTTTCTGGCTGCAAGACTTGAGAACAGGTGGTAGAGACTGGGGAGGATTCTTTTGTGTTCAATAGCACAGCTTTTCGTGTCCTTAGCTTATGGACTTGCCAGCACCTTGTAAGCTTTGTTTGCTCTCATAAAAGCACAGAGGGAATGAACGTCATCACTTATTTATTGCAAGCATCTATTTTGCCATTAGGAAAAATAAGCAGTCCTACACTTCATAAATTCATATCCATCAACACCTATATTTGTTCTGATAAGAGTAACAGGCACAGAACAAATGTTACCTCAGCAATCATTTCTTGAATACAGTTCCAGCACTGCATATGAACCCGCTGCACAAGACGGTCAAAATGCAGACCTGGACCAGAACCTTTCTAACATTCACATTTTGGACCTGATTTGATTTGATCTTGGTTCATCGTTCTTGAAAAGGGACATATGACATTTTTTCTAGGTGTCATAAATACATTGTGTGTACATGCTATACAGGCGAGTATCCTATTGTTTTAAACTGAGAATTATACTAAATATTAATGTGCTCCAAAAATACTCAAGTTGAGGTTCTAATGTATTTGCATCACCAAAGGAATGTTTGACATTAGTTGAGCTTTAGTCCTAGGCTGAACCACTAGCTACTTAATAGACCAGTAATCTTGTTAAGCAGAAATACATCAATAGGAATTTAACTCCCCCTAATAATTGTTAGGTAATTGTTTATCATTTTCTAAGTACTTATTCAATCTTATTTTGACACAGTTCCATTGAAATGCTGTAAGCTCATCACCTGGTTTTGCTCCCTTTAATTGTGATTTCTTTGATCCACTGTTAACTACACCTTGTTGAAACACCCTGGAAGTTCACATGGCCTACTGTGCCAAAAAGACAATTTAAAACCTATTAGGTGTATGTAGAATTTGATTCTCAAAGCCATGTCCCCTGGCATTAGCCACGTGCTCTTAACAGAGAGAAGTAATGTGTTAACAACAGAATATATTAAAACCCTGAACTTCCTGAAACATACCACAGAACAAAAATGCAAGTAGGGCAATTCATTCTCTACTTGACAGTATCCTCAAGTATTCTCATTCCTGCAGTTATGAGGTGGTGACCTAACAAGGTTTGAAGTAAATCTACCAACAGAGAAGCAAGCACTTTTTGCTTGGTTTCTGTTCCGAACTTGGTGTTACTTATTGGAGTGGCAGAGATGCTGACATGGAATTGAAATTAAGAACTACAGAAGTGCAGAAGATATTTATTGAATACAAAATTACTTCATTAATAACATTCTAAGCCAGCAGGGTTAAAGAGCTCTCACTAGGTTGTATATGCATGCTGTTCCATGGTGATGAAACATTTTATCTCATTTACGTGAAGGAACCAGTATGATATACACTTTTTGGTTCCTGGAAGAGTCAGAAGTTAGAAAGATGGCAATAAGGTAATTTTTCCTCAGGGTATTTTTTTGACTAATTAGGAAGAAAAATCCTCCAGTACACTGTATTTCCACTCAATGTATGCTCAAGTGGAACTTCTCTGTTGCAAAAGTGTCATCTTGGTACAATACAGATCCAAGAATATCAAATTTGAGAACAAGACAGTTGAGTCAAGTATTCCTGTTCATTTTCAATACCACAACAAATTCACAAGGTCAAAGATATCAATAAGGAAAGACCAGTTCTCCTCACAGCAGCCTCTTAAAATCTCAGCATTTGATTTAATTAAAGCACCTTCAGCCTAAAAATAAATTCCCTGCATTTTCAGACTCCTAACTTCAGAATTCTCCTTCCCCTCATACATACCCAAAGCCTCATTTTATCTTGCAAGAACATTTTTTTGTTTACTTCTCAGTTCTCACTTTCTTTAGGAAACTTACTCATTCACTAGGGTCACAAGGAAGAGTCCACTCTGAAACAAGGTAGTATATTTTGCCAAGTAACAAACATTGCATAGAAAAATGAACAGTTGGGTGCTAGGTTGCTATAGAAACTATTGGAAGCACTAAGTTCACCAATTTTTTCACACACCCAAGTGGTTTTGTGGTATATAAAGGAAAAAGGGCACCTGTATAGAACAGGGACTATATCCAGCATCATTCCCAACTGATCCTGACCTTAGCTCATCACCTGTATAAATGCCGTGGGTATTTCCTATGGGAAGTCCCCATGCACTCCATTTGCCCCTGTTTGGCTGCCTTCCACAGCCAGCTTGCATTTGACCTGTCCATAAACCAAATATTGTTTAAATTAAGCTTTGAATATTCGGCAATATTCATATTTTTCTTTTTTTCCCCTTTTGCTGATCATTCCCCAGGCTCCAATTGCCCATAACATGTATTATTCTGAGCTCTGGGTCATAATTTCCAAAAACCAAAGCAAAACAAAGTAGTAGAGTACTCCTAACTACTACTGGTCACCTCTTCTCCTTCCAGACCTGCTCTGACCCGCTCACATAGAAGGATGGTAACACTGCAGTAGAACATTAGCAGGAGCCACCACAGTGGGTAACCCATACTAACAGATTTATGTCTTAGATTTAGCATGGCTAAGGAGAGCAACAGTTAAGATCGCTGTTGAACCTAATTTATCCTTAAGATATAAAACCTGGGTAAAGCCTGTGCAGAACTGACCTGCTGCCCAGGGAGTCTGTGTGCACAGCAACCCAACACTACTTAACACACACAGGATGCAGGGAGAGCTCAAGAGCTGTCTAGCTTGTGGATGGGACAACACCAGCCCCCCAAAAAGCGATTTTCATAAGCACACATTGCAGTTCAACTCAAACTCCTCTGATTTTGCAGGCGAGAGGGAAATTTCACTCCCCTGGGAAATACAAAGCATGTGAGATCTCTCCATTAAAGACTTCTGAACAGAAAGTGATCTGTGTTCTCTTTTGTTCTTTACCTCAATCTTTTCAATCTGTAATCCTAATTTATTTTAGAGCAATTTTATAGTGCAACGTCTCACTAAGATGACATGGGATATATGGGCTATATAAATTGTATGGGTTATTGCCAATGACATGATGAAGGCTAGGTGGAGCATTTCATGAAACACTCTGATCCCATTGTAAGGGCTCTGCTGCAGCTCTGCAAACACCTCCGTGTTCCTGGGGGCACGGCAGCTGAGAACATCAGTCACTCTCCCAGTTCAGCCACATCTCGTGCTGGTGCAGCATGTCTCCACAGTGCTCCTGTTACTCACAATAGACAGTCATTTCAAACCCCCTTTACTCTTTGCTTGCAGTAATCAAGTCTGATAAAGCTAAATAACTGAGGCTGTTCTTCAAAATACCACAATTAAAAGCTAATGCTGTATTTGTGAGGAAAACAACCTCACGATATTCTGTGGCATCAACTGTTTTCTTGCCCATACTTTTGCCCTATGTCTTCCCACAACAGTCATGTCTCAGTGATGACAGAAAGACCCAAAGTACAGGTTCCAAACTTTGGGGGATTTTTTGTACTGGTATATTGAAATATTTCATTTACTTTTCTACTGACCATGTGACAATGCAATGAGGCAACTTTCAGAGGCATTAAACTACTTTACAATACAAATTCATTTTGAAGGCAAGTATTTGTATTCAACCCCTGGCTTTGTAAATCCTCCATACCACACTGGCTTGCTTATTTCTATATAATTATTTATGAGGAAAAATTCTCAGCCTGAGCAAAGTGAATAGAATGTACTAATCTGAGTGTTCTTTTTTTGAACTCACAGTAGTATATTCATAAAATATGAACTTGTATGAGGCTATAGCAGGTTTTCTATCCTGATAGGTCATGGGGTTATCTCTGAGATATGCTATTAAGGGAGGCTTCATATTGCAATATACCCTTATAGTATGGGCAGGAAAAGAGAAGAAAAAAACAAAGCAAAACAAACCAACAAAAAAAAAAAAAACTTGAATGAATATAGGGAATTAAATTAAGACACCAGAACATTCAGAGGAGTCTAACAAAAACCCACAGTAAGTAGTTTATGAGAATTTATAAGGAAAGCTTTCTGGGACACTTTCCTCCCCTGCCCCAAGGCATACATAAGTTAATACAGTTACATCATATAATAATATTTGAGAAGAAATCTTATAACTTGAAAATTAAAACTATCTCACCTTTAATACAGAGAGTAGGTCTCTAACAGATTAGTAGCTACATGATGCCCAACAATGCACATAGTACCACAGACTGACAGACAGTCAGGATAAGCATAAGAGTTCCTGTAATATTTAACAGGCTATATAAACAAGTTTTCTTACAAATCCTAAACTGAAAAGATAGGAAAAAATAGAAAAAGAATTTATGTTTACTGTAGATAAACACACTTAATTTCATTTTTCAATTTACTTTCACTTCATATAATAAGCTTATTTTGTTTGCCTGGCAGATTCTTTGTCAGTCTTTTTCCTTTGATTATGATTGGCAGGTAAACAATTAGAGTTACAGACATGTTAATTAATTTAGTGATTGAACACCATGACTGAGCAATGTTCATTAAATGGCAGAATAAAATTCAATCATGACTAAACATGTTTATACAACTCAACTTTGTTTCAAAAGCACGGTGTTATTCTAATAAAGTGATTTGGATGTATAAGTGTCTCGCTATTTAAATAACTTTAAAAGTAACACAGCTCAAAGAAAAATGCCATTTTCTACACCAGCAGAGCATGTAATAATTTGTCATTACAAGCAAGTTTAACTTTACACAAAAGTTCACTGCAGTTCCTTGCAAGCATTCTACAAGGAACGGATCACGTTTCAGCATGACACAACTTATTGACACATTGCTTGCTTGCTGCTATCCATTTTTGACCATTGTTTTAGAGGAATAAAAGTGACTTTTTCTTTCCATGGGATGTTCCTTAGTTTTAGAGGCCTGTGGCAAGTGTAGATAGGGAACTGTATCCACTTAAGACCACCACCCAAAAAGTCTGAAGTGCACTTAGGTACACAGTTCACAACACACAGCTACTGCAAACAGTATGTGTAGAATTCACTTACCTTGTAAGAGTTCTGACACATTTTCATTTCATCATTACAGGAGAGAGAAATACATTGATTTGTTTAATAACCCTGACACAGTGGATATCCTGTATTATTTGAATGACCATCAGTGACTAAAAGCATATTTGAAGTGAATTCTGTACCGATACCCTTATGCCCTACAACAAACATCTGTGTCAGTCAAAATCCACGGGAAGATCCCTCTGAGAGCCAACAGCACACACATTTCCTAATATTAACTGCAAAACACTGTAACTTCTGGGCTTCAAATGAGCAATTAGAAGTTTTGGAGACCAACTGCACTTCTGATTAATATTTAAAGGAACTAGCTCTTCTAACAGGCAATGCACCATGCTGCTGCCTTCATCAGAATGTTCCTTCAAAATACACTCTTTGCAGCTCATCCTATCCCTGAAAACATGCCTGGAATAGAGTAATAGTACAGAGCACAGTACACACACACTTTCAACATAAAAATTTTAAAATAAATCACTTGAAGTCCATTTATGTAAAGCCTTATATTTGGATCAAAAGTTTGAGTTATTCTACAATGGTACCAGTCACAACTTCCATAAATAAATTATTTTAACCTCTTTCCTTACCTGTCATTCAAGAGCTGTCTTTTTTTCTTTCTGGGTTTATACAGAAATTGTAGACTCCTTTGAGAGCCTTCATCTTTTGAGAGGCTATTCCACCCAGTTGGGTTCCTTCAGATGAAAAAGCTGAAAAAAGGTATTGAAGAAGAAAAATATTAATTACAACTGGCCTTTTCAGACATAGCAACAATGGCCATTGCTCTGGAATGGGACTCCTGCTCCAGCTGTCTAAAAGTTACGATACACTCAAGGTCATTCATCTTGGCTACCTCTGCATTCAGAAGGTATCCACTGCTGGAGGATGGCCAATCTGTAAGACACATACCCACCCATGTTGGTATGACCCAAGTGACCCTCACCACCAAGTACAGACAACTAGCATGATTCCCCAAAATTTAGGATTTTAAGCTAAACTAGGTGAAGCAGGTCTCATTGCTAGCAGCAAACAGGAAATGCTTCAGCTTCCCTCATCTTGTTTCATGCATGTAGTTGTCAAAGGAAATACATCCACTTAAATCATCATGAAATTTGTGTAGGATTAATGTACAGCTTGTTGAAGCTGCTTAAACTTGCATCTATTTCATAATTAGCATGGGCTACAAGTACAAACACAGTTACTGTAGCTCATACCTCAATCCTTTCTCTAAGTGTATTTCTTGCTTATTAGTAGCCTGCCACGTTACTATGGCACTCACCGAGGTGTTTTCAAGTTTCCTTATGACAGTGACACTTTGCACCATGTCTTTTGAAGCGACTCCCTCAGGAGCTGTGAAGCACCAAGGAGCTGAGCATGTGCATGTGTCAGGAAGCCCTGTGCTACTGCTAGAGCCCAGAGCAATAAAAGCACTGAATATTAAAAAAAAAAAAAAATCTACATTCTGGGAAAGACTGATAAAGTGTTTTTAGTGGAAAGTATCACAGTTAGAATAACTCAAGAAACACGAAGAAAATGAAGTGTGATGGTGTTAATAAGACACTGCGGGGAACAAACATTATCAGGAAAAGAAAGGAGACATATCCAAAACTTAACGCAGATATAATGTGCTTCAAGGAAAAAATTTGGGTAGGTAGGGAAGACAAAAACGGCACATTAATTACATACGGTTATGTCTGCTCCATCCAGCTGGTTAAGCATTAAAATACATACCACTAGCCAGTCTATAGAAGCCAACAACATTTTTTACTCTACCTTCAGCATATATGTTTACTGAATTAACAACCATCTTCATCTCTACAGTCCAGCATAGTACTGAAAGAAGACAGGCTGACTTATATGCAACAGTTTCCTCTTTTCATGTGCCCCAATGTATCACACTCTGAGTTATAAGTTATAAAATTCAAGCACCTAATACACAGATAAGTTTATTTGCGTAAAACACAACTGAATTTAAATCATATCTTATTGGCCAGATACTGAACTTACTAGTCCTGTACAAAAAAGACATTACTCAACAGTTTCCTAACTGATGCCACTGATTATCAGTGATCAAGTTAGATGATTTATAAAGTATAAAATTGAGTCAGTAACAGAAGATTCTGGAAAGCAAGTTAGAAGAGAATAATCCCCATTCAGGCACCTTACTTTTATTTCTTACATTTTTTCAGCTGATAGAGCAAGAAACTACTGTTATTTCCTCACATATACTAACAGTGAAACCTGAAAATGAGCACAAATGCTGCACCAACACTCCAAACCATCGATATATTTCTGTTCAATTATCAGTGTTACCTTACCACATAGAAAACAAATATCCTCCTCTCTCAGTTGTTCCCAGACCACCAAAGTTTTCTTGCACTCACCATGGTCACCATCTTCCTGACAAAATTCATATTCCAAACCCTTTCAATCTAAACAAAACACCTGCATAATAACGTTCCCCAAACCAGATGTTTTGTTATACTTTGTTGAATTGTTTCCTACCTTTTTTGTTTCTAAGCAGCTCCCTGGAAAAGCACCTTTCCTCTGAGCTTCTCCCGGCTGCAACGCTCCCGGTGCCTGGCACCACAGGTGTGTCCAGGGCCCCGGGTGCCCCTCATTGGGCAGCACTGATCCCTGGTTCCTGGCCCTGCCCCAGGTGGGCAAGATCAAGATTCCACAGACAGCTGAGCTCAGCTAAAGGGCAACATAAAGACATTTTGCAAAACAACCTTACAGTGGCTTTAGGTGAAATATTTGGACAGTTAAACAAAATATTTTGGTTTGTTTCTCTCAACCTTAAAAGCAACCCAGGAAATTGAAAATGTAAATTTTAAAAGCATGCAGACAGAAAAGTTTCTAAGGCTGTTGCAACTGATATAGAGCTTTTAATACACAGAGATAAGTGAAAGCTACAAAACAAAGATTATGAATATTCATTCAGAGTTTGCAGTAAAGCCCTACATTTTGCTAACCCAGAGGGGGAAAATCAAAGTGCTTCACCCATCCCTCTGCTTCTGAAGAAGCCAGGTGAAGGGCAGGGCTGCCCCTGCACAGTGTATTTATAAGGGAAAGGCACAGTACATCATGGTGCTTGCTGGAGGCAGTGGTATGGCTGTAATTGCTAGAAGCTGGTCATCAGTAACTATGTTGTGTGCTCGTGCCAAATCCTGAAGCTAAAGTTTGTGTTATGGTATCTTAGGTGGACATAATGCATCAGTCTTACTGCAAATACTTTACCTGTACTTGCATTAAAGCTGATGGGATTCTGCAAAATTGCCACAAGCAGAGAATCACTTTTGCTGCTGTTCTTTAATAAGCAGCTTCTTTAAGTTACTGAGATGTGAGGGTGCACGATGCAGAATGTTCAATGGCAAATAATTATTTCAAACTTGGGATATGTTTTTTAATTTTTTATTCTATTACGACCATAGCTGATTTCTTTCTGTTTTTACCTCCAGGAAGGCAACCTGGTTAGAAATATGGCTTTTATTTTTTCTCAATAATCTTATTCTTTTACTGTCCTGATTATTTGGTATAGTTTTCTGACCATATCAAACCAACTGTAAGAATGCCTCAAGTTATTTTCATTTTATACTGGTACTATCAAACACATAAAGGTACTCTGGGAAATGTTCCTGAAGCTCCTGATTTTAAGGTCTAAACCTTTTTGCTATCTTGAAGAATTCATTACTTGCCCAGAAAGATATAAACCAATTATCTAGACATTGTGACTCAAATCAGAGCTGTGTCAAGAACAAAGTGAAACAGGTCAGCAATATGAAGGTTGCCAAGCTGCACTCACATTAAAAAAAAAAAAGAGCAAGAGACATTTATAGGCTTAAGCACCTTTTGCAAAGGTACTTGACTTCTATGTACACATTAGCAAACTTTCCACAGACATTTAAATATTCATGAGAAAACTTCAGAAGCAACGTTTAATTGAAAGAAGAAAAGTTGAAACAAAACATAAAAAGTTGATCAGAAACTTGAAACAAGAAATAAAAAGTCAATCTGAAATGGTTATAATATACAGATTCTTCTTTTAAATACAGACTTCAAAAGCTAAGACATGATTTTACACTACTGTATGGATCACATTTATGATCCAGACAGTAGTGTCTGGTTGTGGAATAAGCTGAGTAGGGATTTTAGAAAAAACCCTTAGGTGACATTAGTTCCTAGTTAGACACCAAGTATCTAACCTGTGCAAACAAATGTGCATTTAAAAAGGAACAGACTCATGAAGGAAGCAGCACTTTCCTTCAGTCACAATTTCACTTGTTCAAAATTATGTCTCTTTGGGATCTTTTACATGCTGTTAGTTGCTACCTCTTCATCAAGACACTAAATCTAAGCAAGGTCTAAAAGGTTTGCTTAGTAAGGACAAGAGAATGCAGGTGCTTGAGGTAGATCAATTCTTAGCTAGACTGCTCTAACTCTGTAAGAAAAAGGATTAACAAACCTGAGCTAGGAAACGTTAGCTCTTGAAATCGAAGGCCAGGGAAGATCATCTCAGACTGGAATTTTGCGAATGAAATGCTAGCTGGGGTAAAACTTAAACCCTAGGTTCAGATGTGAACTTCACAGATATATTTATCTCAAGGATGATAAAAGATGTTACAGAAATTAGCGTTACCAGATTTATTTTCAAAGAAGCAAAAGGCACCTACCACCCAGTGTAACTGAATAGAAGGAGGAATTTAACTCCTTTAACATCTCCTGAAAAGCCTTACCTGGACAGTGGGAGTGCAGCCTGCAGGTTCGGAACTGTGCCAGGGCTCAGCAATGCAGCCTAGTTCAAGAAGGAACACCAGTCTCTCACTAAAGGTTGGAGGCTGCACTAAATCAAAACTAGAAGCACTAGTTCTGTCAGTTATATCTCAAGGAGTGTAGGACTCAAAAGTAATCTAAAAGCAGTCAGTAATCCATTACTTCTAGGAGAAAATAAGCAGTTGTAAGAAACAGATTACTTTTTCGAAGTGACTTTAACAACATTCTTCTGACCAAAGAAGATATCCAGGTTTTAAAAGGCAATCTTAAAGAGAAAGTTATCCCTAACCTGAGGTATTAGTTTTGCAGTCTTAAAGCTTTAGAAATTTTGCTTTATAGGTATTATGGCTGAATAAGCAACCAGAATCCAATCCTCACTGTCCAAGGTATAACAGTCAGAGGGAGAGAAAGGTGAGGAATCATTTTCTTAGTTATTTTATATAAGACATTTATGGACCTCTTTTTCATAAGAGTCCTCACAACAAACTATGATTATTTAGAGCAGTTAGGTATTGTAAGGGGTTGTATGCAAACCATCCATTTACGTCCTAATAACTAGATGAATTAGAAAGTTTGATACAAAAGAAATTAAAATTACTAAAATGGAAATGGATTATTTATTCTGCTTTCAGGTAAATGAACTCTAAAATGAGAAATTCTGGAACTTGGAGGAATCATCACAAAGAATATACATTAAATTTGATTCCTGATTAATAATCCGTGTTTAATATAACATCTGTCCAAGTTTAGAGGCCTTGTGCCACTGAGCACTTGTAAATATGTCCAGCAATGTGAAGACCCTGAGTGAATAAATGATCCTATTTTCAATTGTGTTGCACATCATGTACTGAAAGAAGGAAATAAACCTTTTAAAAGTATATGAGAATCTGAAAAAGATTATGTCTAGTGATCATAATCTGAAATACACCCATGACAATCAAAGGTCAGGTGTCAGGTCTGGATACCCAACCATATATACTTCAATCCATTTTTGAGAATCAAAACATGTAATCCTTGCTAAGCAAGAAATTAAAGGACACAGATAGTTTCTACTGACTTGGAACACAGCTGAAAGTCAACAGCATTCACACTTCAGCTTTCACATGCTTAAAGTTAAAACTTTGACAACAGGCTTTTATATTAAGAAGCTTTGGTGTAATAATCATGGTACTGCCTAAAAAAATTATTTTACAGTTCAGTAACTCCTCCACAATATGTCAACTGTGTGTCAACCACTACAATTTTCAGCACAATGTAACACTTCTTAGGATTTCTGATGTCATTGATCACACAAAGTTCTAAAAGTGCACCTTTTACTGGCATGGAATAGACTGTGTATTCTGGCACAAAGAAAAATGTCACCTTGCCTTCATTTAAAGAAAATTGAAATAAACTGTTCATCATCGTTCATCAAACTCTTCTGCGTCTGTCACTAATAAATTCATCTCCCTTTTTTTCCCCATTTATTAATCTTTTCTAATCAAATTGAAAACAGGACCTTCAACCAGTCAAGGAGAAAAAACAGAGTTGTTTCCAGATGTGCTGTATTCCTGCATCTAATGCAACAGTGAAATTCTGCTAAAATACAGGGAGAAAATAATAAAATTATGTTGATCAGAATAATATCTGGTTTGACTAAAAGTTAAAACTATATAGGTGACTATTTGTTTAATTTGAGGACAAACTAAGAGGAGATGAACTCAGACAAAAAAAGAGGGAACAAATTCTGCGAGCTGTATCAGCAAAATGAAGGGAATCGAAGTTATTCTGGCATACATGAACATAAAATCTGGATTCTTTTAGAACCAATTATGAAGTGACTTAACCTAAACACTTTTAAATTATTCAGTTGCCCCTCCTCCAAAAACCCCAAAACGTACAAATGAGGGACAAAGGCCCTCAGAGGGCAATTCCTGTATGATGTGGTGCCTGAACCGAACCTTTCAAAACCACTTAGTGCAGCTACCAGTCACAGTAGAGCTACTGCAGGACCAGTTGGAGAAAAAGCTACAGAACTCACCAACTCTCAGTAAGTGCATGATTACTTCATATGTAATTGGAGGTCCTTGCTGATATGACTTTAACAACAATTGATAGCAACAGTAAACTTCTTTACAAAAATGATCCTATTTTTCGACATTTCAGAATTTCTTCCTCAAGTCTTCAGAAAGTTTTTATGTTTCAGAGACAGAAGAAATCTTTAAGGAGTACTTTCATTAAGCAAGGATTTGCCTGCCTATGTGGCTGACTGACCTCTTTGACAAAGCAGTCTGCACTTAGAGGAGTCAAACTGCAGACATGAGCAGAACGCATTTTGGTCCTGTCAACAGCTGCTAACTTCAGAGTTTATAGTTGGTTACCACCTGGGATTTTAATTTATTTCTTTTTAAAGCAAGTCAATAATTTTACTTTCCGAATTTTTAAGAGATGACTGAGCATACAGGAGGGGTGTAGACTATAGAGCCACAGAAGGAGGTAACATAAAACAAAACAAAGATATATCGAGAAACAAATCAAAACAGAATCTCACAGACAGTGAAACATAAAATAACACCAAACTGAATGAGTGATCAAAACAGTCACTTGAGATTGGAACTATGGGGATTAATGTGAATAATCTTCAAGAACAAAAACAAGAGTGATTATGATAAAATATTGCTATGCCTGGCAAAGATAATTGAAGCTACAAAGTGTAACTGTAAATAAGAATAAATTGAAAATGAAAAGAAATACCCTAAACCAAAGAGATACAGAACAAATGGTACAGAAAAAGAAATAGGGGGGAAAAAAAAAAAAAAAAACACCTGTGCAAAAGAAGAAAGTAAGAATGATCAATGATGAGGCAAAAAAAGACAGAATACTTCCTGAGGAAATGGCTCAAGAGAGCAAGCTGTTCAGTTGTAAGGAAAACCAGAAGTAATCTTGCAAAAGTTTAAAAAAACACTAAGGATAAGGTGAAGGTGGCTATGCTGTGCTGTGCAGCATTCTCCATAATCCTTCATTGTTAATTTAGTCATAGGCAGAAAAAAGAAGTGAATTGCATTAGATCGTGTTTGGAATGGGATATGATTAGAGGGTGTGAAAGCTCAAGATGAAGCCATTAAAAACATAAATCACAGAAGATATATATTGCATTTGGCAATCAGAGACTGTGGAGCCAAACTCTGAGCACGTGACGATGGTGCAACTTTTTGTGACTTTCATCCCCCCAATACCTGAAGACAAGGTCTTCCCAGCACTTGTGTGTTGCGTATCCTGACACACAAGCTGTAAACTGCATTTCAAACAAAAAGCCCCTGGCAGACAGCACAGACCCTTGTGCTGCAAACAGCTCTGATCACACTCTTGTGAATTCGAGGAGCTAGCAGAGACCAGACCAAGCCAAGCCTACTGCAAGGAGCTAAGCTGATTTGGCAAAGAGCTATGCACACTAGGGTTCAGTGCCAGCTGCAGTTAAAGTCTTCAAATACAGATAAGCAGAGGGTATGATGATTATTTTTTTTAATTAATTTTTTGAATAAGGTTACTTTCAAATATCAAATTCTTTTTCCTTCAGTCCTGTCTTGAAATTGAAACTATATTTAGCCAATGTGATGACATCAGCAGAAAAGAAATGTAAAATCAGGTAGCAGAAATAGCTAATTTTTAATTTTCTGATATCCTGAAATAACACACTACCTGTTTCATCACTGTCATTTGGCATCTGGCCCTTTCATATTCTAATGTAATCATTCAGAATAATTTTGTTCTCTTTCAAACGTTTACCTGATATTTTTATCATCTGGACAGATTCAACGGGCTTTAACCTCATCCTTTAAAGAAGAAATATTAGCAGAGAAGTAGCTCTGTAATTAGCAGAACTAAGAACTCTGCTGGTTTAAATGTATACATATCACTAAATGGAGAAAGTGGGCTAAAGCCTAGTGGCCTGTAACTCATGACTGGGGCAAAAGTACAGGAAACAAAATAAACTTTACTGAGCTGAATTAGCCCTTTCCACTTCCAAAGGTCATCAAAACAAAAATGTTTAAAAATATTATGATTTTATGAGGTGGAGATTGTTATGTGTTTGGTAAATATCAAAAGAGATGTCTAACTTTTTGAAGCTCATTTGTATGTCAGCTTCCACAATTTCCTTCAAACCTGAACACACACACAAAAAATATAAATCTTGCTTTGTTTGCTTTATCTTTGCTTAGTAATTTTATCAGGTGCTCCTTAGCTCTAGAATAATCAGGAACAGTGAATACTCGTCTCTATTTACCCACTACAAACCTTCACACTTTCACAGAACCCTATCATATTATGACCAATGGACCACATGACCCTCGTACAGACAGATCAGGAAGAGCACCAGACCTAAGGGATGTATTCTGACTGTGACTGGAGACTCATTCAAAGCATCCAGTTGAGTAATATGAAATCACACAGTATCTTGTATTTGGTCTCCCGGAGTGGTTAGATAAATCATTGTGGTAAGTATCCTTTTATGTTTGAAACAGTTCTGGAAAGCAAATTTGAGTAGTCCTTAAAGGTCATGAAAGCAGTCAATATTCCAATTAAGTTCTTCTTTAGCTTTCTCCAAAACATGAAGCAATAGAGGAAACCTGTTTTATAGAAAACAGCATTTCCCCCTAATGTAGTGCCTGCAAAATGAATGAGAAGAAAGAATTTGGGAATGCTGAAAAATGACTATGTATTAAATTGTATAATAACACTGATTTATTAAGCAAAGCCTATGATAAAGAGGGAATTACTTTTGATGAAGTTTTTGGTAAGTCAGATTTGGATACTGTGAATAACAGAGTGAAGATGGTATAAGCAGCTTCCAGGACACTGCTGTAACTTTTCCAAGTTTTGTTCTCTGCTGTCCTACTGCATTTCATGTTAATGTTTATTATAATGTTGCGTCAAGTTTCTTCTTAAAACAGAGCTGTCCGTGAGAGGTGTCGTTAAGGGTAGCTTAAAGTTCCTAGAGGTCAAATCCAGCTCTGCTCTGGCTGTGTTGAACACACAATTAGTCCAGTGTTATGTGATCCAGAGGATCAGACAAGGTGATACTTAAGTGAGAAGGGCAGCCGACCAGTCAGCCGCTTCCTCTCATTAAATCCACGCCTCACAGGTACCGGGTAGGTGAGGAGGCTCATCTCAACTCATTACATCTGCCTGATGGGGATTTTATGGTGTCTGTATTGACCTGCAAAATTCCAGTTTTCCATATCCAAGAACAAACACTTGAATGTCTAAAAGATTACTGGGTTTTTATCTGATAAAAAGAAATGATTTGATTTTTCAAAAGCTAGAGAAAGAAAATGTGTTGATTTTTTTTTTTTCCCCTGAGGTATGAAATAAAATTTTCTGATTTGGGCCTTTCAATTAATGCTAATGAACATCACCATCAAGCTAAGCAACACACCGTGCTAATTATCTTGAGTACTGAAGGATCATGGAAGAATCATCCTTCATGGACCTTTTGCAGTCTCAGTAATTTACCTCTTCTTTTCCATCTGTGAAGTCAAGCAAATATTCCCATGGCAAAAACAAGACGAAGAAAACATTCCACAAACTTGTAACCACTTCATGGCCATTCAGTAGCCTAGTGCAGAAAAAGGCCAGCCCCATACTAGCAAGCCAGCTGTCCACAGCTCAAACAGGAAGAGCCTGTGTACAACCAACATTTCATGGCCTTCACAAAGCTCAGTTGTGCAAAAGGAAATCAAATTGGTTTGGGGTTGAGATAAAGAACGATGATTAGCTACATTTGGTCTAAGCACTTTACAAATGTTTATGACCTTCTGCAGTATGGGGGATATTGCACATTTTGTGACAAACACATCACTTCAGAGGAACAAATCAATATACAAATGCAACAGCAATAAAAATGATAAACTCATTCCAGATAGCCAGTTTGGTATATAACTAATGAAAAACAGTTCGAGGAACAGAAAAACTAGTGAAATTACACTGAATTGGGCCTGCTATAATTGAGATGACAATATAGCCTGCATTGCATTAAGGACAGTTCTAAAGCTGGAAGCACAAGCTAAATGCAGAGCTTGTACTGAAATGATGACATCAAGTCAGAACTGCACATCAGTGGAAAACATGGAAGCAAGGCTGAGAAGAAAATGTGACCAAGGGTCAAAAGGTATGTACAGATCATTAAAACAGGGCACTTCAAGGTCCAACATGTCGTTCATAAGTGAATGTCAAGTCTTAACAAAGCTTGAAGCAGAAGTTATTACGAAGGTTTCAGAACAACATTAACATGCCTCAGCTTTTGAAGCAACTTTGCATTAATTGAAATATTTTCACTGATGTGTCTGGAAGGTCAGATAGGAGAAAACTGCATTATTCAAGCACAAAAATAATTAAACTATAAATATCAATATATCTTAAAGGCACAGAAACAATCCCTCAGCAATTAAGAAAAAGGTTTAAAGGGCCTTCGGTTACATTAATGAAGTTATTGCACATTTTATTAGGATGTTGGCAGAGATCTATCAAAAACAATTTCAGAAAGAAAACGCAAGAAGTGGGAACTGTCTCTCAGTTTGGGATGTGCAACATCTTATAAAGAAAATCATAAAAGTTTGAAATTTAAAGGCTTAAACGAAAAAGATTCCAAGGCAGAGAAGAAAATTCATTGTAGAAGGTTCTGTCCAGCTGATGACTCAGGTCTTAGGTAACTGATAATAACATAGAGTGAAAAAGCTGCTTCTATATCTTTGACAGCTGGAACACTTCAAGAAAGAGAAAATTCATAAATACTGGCTCATCAGCTGGTTGAAATGGTTACATAAAGGAACCAAAATTAAAGAGCATAATTGTGGATTTTGTAAATAAATTAAATAAAACAAAATTTAGCCTTCTGTCACGATGAATTTAATTAGATCTGTTTGAATCTATAATTACAAGAAACTGGAGTTGTGAATTTGGGTACAAACCATCTCTCCTAAAACTGTTTTCTTCCTAAATTTCTACGGGAGAACTCAAATGTGAAAGAATATTGTCCAGACAGAGAGAGGAATGCCTAAATGAGGGTTACCACTGACATCTGGGGAAAAAAAAAAAATAAAAAAATTGGAAATTAGATAGGAGAATTGCAGGTAAATTCCCACTTTTTCCAGGCACAGGGCTGGGAAGGAGAGGACAGCTACATTCAATGGTAGGGTACAGCTTTCTGAGGAAGATGATAGGTAGCTAGACCTCTAGAGTCCTGTATCTGTGGATCAGTTTGTCCATCAGGTGGATGGTCTCACAACATCCTTACCAGGCTCTGTCTCCAAGCAGCACCCTCTACTGCCAGCTGGAGATAAATTCTGCTGTCAAGCAGTGTTGCTGCCATGTCTCCATCGAAGCAGAATTATGCAATTGGTCAGAAAGACTGTAAGAACTTGTCAGAAAGGTTAACATAAGCATCCAATTTTTTAACTTCAAAAAAGGTTTTAAACATTGAAGAAAAGGTGACTGTACTTACCATTTTTTTTCCTCTTAAAATGGAGAACTATGGGACCCGGATGGCAGGGGAGCTGCATGGGTCATTGGTGGTGATAGATGGGATCTAGTTATTAGAGCAGGTTTAAGGCTAGCTGTAGAGTTTATTGAATACCAGTCATGAAAATAAATTATTCAATGAAGTATAGAAAAATTCATCAATCATTTAAATGATTAATTTTTTCTGATATTTAGCCTGCTGTAGTGGATATGATGGCACTCAGCTGTAGGTCAGTGGTATGAATGTGAACCAGGCTGCCAGTGTCAGAAAATGATTAATGTTTGATAACCATATGAAGGCCTTTCTCTAGGTCTGATGAAACAGAAAAGGTTTAAGCATAATCCTGAATATAATATGAAAGCGGTAGAGCACTTGGATACTGGAAAATTCTAACCAGCTCTAATGACTGCCTTTTGATACAAAAGAGAAATGTGTTTCACACAGGATCACTATAAATTAATTAAATCCTGATTAAAAAATGTGTTTGAGGGGAAACTAACCAAATATTTTGTTTCAGTTTCAAAATGTTTTTCAGGCTCTGAAATATTTCCAAAATTCTTCCAGAAATTTGTACAAATACTTAAATTTTTAATTTTAAAGTATACAGCAAGGTTTATTATTTATAGGTATTTTACAATTTCCTATTACTTCACTGAATGTTCAAAGTCAGAGAGTTGAAAAACACCACTTTTATTCCATAGGAAAATGATTTACCTTTTTAAGACTTGTTTTACATTTGAATTAGAGCATTTACTGAAATCAACCAATTAAAAAATCCTATCTGTAAATCAGAGAGCCAAAAGCATTCAGAAATCCCAGCTGAAGGAACTGTTCTTGTGGAAAAGCACTGACGCATGTGTATGAGTGTGAATGCAGGCAAAGCCACGCTGAAGTTCATGGGGTTTATGCACACATTTCAGTGCTTTCCTGAACTGGAGCCAGAGAAAGAATTATCTACATGGTGCTAACTTGTCATTCAAATTGTTTATTGGGGACTGGAAGCCCAAGATAATCGAAGGATCTAAATTACATTAATTTTTATTTTAGTCCTAAGTCTAAACTTGTTACTAGACTTTCCTTGAAATGGGCTACTACACCTGCAGACTTCTTCATATATACCTATGTAGATATAAAAAATATAAGTGTAACCCTGAATATTTGGTTGAACTGAATATTGCAATACCTCTTGTTGAACCAGCCCTAAATCCCCCTCCATTATAGCTGTAATAAGTTTATATAGTGGCAAGCATTTGAAGGGAGGGGTTTGCACATGCACAAATACAAGCATGGAGGCCAAAGGCACCATATTTCAGATTTGGATGCACAAGAAAGGACTTACATCACTTACCTGAGTGGACACCATATACATTTTACAGCAGAGCTTTGCTTTAAAGCAACCACCAGGCAAATACTGGTCAAGCAAGACTGCTGATGTGAAACCTCAGAACTACTGCTCATGTTATTGGTAACAGCCCCTGAGCTGTGACTCACCATACCCTGAACAGTGTTTTTACCAGCTGCTCACCCTTCAGGCTGGTACACAGCTGCCTTTGTCCTCCCAGCTAAACACTACCAGCTTTCTCCAACAGCTGGAGAAAATCCACCTTCAAATGTCAAATAAATACGTAGACCATGAGTTCCCCAAACGTTCATAACCAAACAGTGCCCTTATGACACATCAAGGTCCAACATTTCTTAATAACCTTTCTCCTATTTGTATGGGGTTTAGCTAGCGAGGTATGAGCACAGAGCCACTTGCAGAGGAATAATGCCATTCTCACGAGAAGCCAAATCCTTCAGTCAAGATTCCCAGCAGTTCCTGAATTCCAAGGAAAACCAGACAGTGTCCATACTCATCTATTGCCTAGAATTAAAAACAAACAAACAAAACCCCAAACCTAATAAATTGCTTAAGGATATGGCTGAGAGGTAGATTAGGCAGAGTAGGGTTCACAGTTGTACTTGATGATCTCAGAGGACTTTTCCAACAAAAGTGATTCTATGATTGTATGAAATAAGATTACAACACATAACTGTATATGAATAAGACTTTTTTTATGTAATTGTTCTGTGTAGCTGGTGAGAAACCATCAGGTTTAAAAGTGAGAACAGGATTTTAAGAATGTATTGATCACCCCACATCCTTGCAAGTCTGGAATCCAGAATGTTCTGGTTCTTAGTTCAATGCTTACTCCAACAGGTCACAGTGAGAAAAATCCTGACTCCTTTCAAACTGGTAACAAGTTTTGACACTGATTTTCATGCAGACAGGATCTCACCCTGACTTCTTAGAACCAAGATTTTCTATTTTCACCTCTAAAAAGGATTTCAGCCTTTGCAGCAGACAAAATTCCCTGTGTTGTGTTTTCATGCCAGTTCACTCTTACTCCTTGGTCAGCATCTTCTTTACTAAAATAATTCTCAAGGTCTTGACTGTAGTAAACTTGACTCAAAACAATTAGATTTTCCTTTCTCCTTTCCTGTCTTCTGAGTTCAGTAAGTTCTGTCCTTCTTTGTTTGCACTTACTGTAGTTTGTCTATGTAGAAAATTATTTCTCTTCTCTTGTAATCTCCTAAATGCAGATGAGCCCTCTTACTGCAGGAACTCTCACTGCATATGAACTTTACATTTCATATGTAAATGTTTGCTCATCCTCCCTTTCAAACAATTCATTCAGTTTAGATATTCCCAAGTGATTGTTTTTGAAAGAACTACCTTCCAGTGATTTCCTTCTTACACTTCCATCAACTGCAGTCTGCACAGTTTTAGGTAAACAAGGGGAATTAACATCCATGCTGAATTTCTCACTTGGACGGTGATCATAATTGTGATGAAGTTTAACATCATACGGGTTAGTTCAAAGATGTTGTAAAGAAAATTAAATTACTTCACGAATCTTGTTTAAGCCTTAACACTGGTAGTAAATGGTTCTACACCTATAAAGGTTTAAAGTAATTAAAAAAAAAAAAAAAAGAAAGTAGAAGAAAGAAAAGTCATTAAGTTTCACCTTCCCCTTATTAGCCTTACCTGAAAACATTTCACAGTTGCTTCTGAGGGCACTCAGCACAAGCTGTTTCAGTATTGCTCACAGCTACAGAAAGGCTGTGTGGTAGCAGGAAGGACAGGATCTGAGTTACCCCGAATTGCACTGAAGATGCTTTCCTCCACCCAATTCCCAGGCTGCTGCTGTGCCCTCTTGCAGGATTGTCAGCAGCATAATTTCCAGAAAGATCTTTTCTACCCATCCCCTTCTCAGAAAAGCTGAAAACTTCCACCACAATGAGGACAGAATAGCATTTTAGGACAAATAGACTAGCTTCAGGGAAAAGAAGAGGAAGACAGGATACATTGCTGTTTAAAGAATGATCACCAGATACCACATGGGACCGTGTAAAATCCCTGAAAAGAGGCTGAATTCCCAAGTCAGCCAAGCTGTAAAAGGACCTAGAGTCTTTCCTTGCAGTGAAAACTCCTGAGAAAAGCTTTTAAATTCAAGCTTTTAAATTTTAATACATGACCCACTAAAATACCTACTTCTTGAGCAGTGAATTTTCAAAGGAAGTAGGAAAGAGAGAACATTGAACTAGGGAGATTTTTTCATTATTTCAGTGTTGAAGATGGAGGGGGAAAGCAGCTCAGAGGCGGTTGTGTTTTAATTAGTGTATCTCTATTACTAGACTTTTCCCAGTGCCAGAATACAGCCTCTAAAAATGGAGAGAAGGTGAAAAACATACTGAGGGGAGAAAAATCTCCATCACTGGGAGAAGGAAGAAGTTTTAGGAGTTACATTAGTGGTGTCAGATTATCGCTGCTAAATCCACTCCTGCAAAGTATCCTCCACAGCAGCCCAAGCAAGATTTTGACAAACTGGCCTACTTTGGTGCATAAGGGCATAAATAAACACTCTGTAATTGCCACATAACTACTTCATAAAGATCGGCTTCTTCTGAAACAGGTTGTCTGAAGCCAGAATATATGAATAAAATCTTCTCTCATCTAATAACTACTGTCTTCCTGCAGCCAAATTCCCTCCAGGTCAATTTGAGAATTATTTAATGAAAATAATCCAAATAAATAACACAGGAATAAACCTATTGAAAAATTAAACTTTCTGCACATCAGTAGTAAATTAATTAAAACCTTACTGACAAGTAGTGGCATTACAATTATTTATGATTCGTTTGGTTAAAGGAATAGATTTGTTAAATGAATGTGTGATTTGCACCAAATCAACTATGACTTACTAAAGTAATAGCTTTGCCCTTCCAGTAGCACATATAATACTGAAGCTGGTTAAACCTATCATAGCTTTCCACACTATTCATGAGCTTGCTAATCAGCTGCAATTGATAACATGAAATATTTAATTGTGTAATGTTTTATTAATCTCTGCTCATGAAATGTTAATAGCAAATTTTTGCTAATACAATATGGGGCTCTCAATGAATCTCACAGCTTTGGCTCTTGATGGATTTTGATGCTGAATATTTTGTGATGGTCATAGAGTATCAGAAGCAAAAAGGTAATACCATGAGAATTAAACACACACTCACCAGCATCAGGAAAATAAAATGCAGACTACAGTCTGAAAAAGAGATAAAGGAGGATAATTTGCCTTGTAGCTCCCCGAGGATCTGGAGAAGGCCAAAATGATTAGCTTTCTGCAGCAAACTGCCCAGCATTTACTCCAGTCTAATGACATGACATGCAATTTTCAGGGAGTACACAGGACTAATCTGCCGGATGGCTAAACCTCCAATTAACACAGCAACACCAGGCTATGTGGGGGATGACTGTGAATTAAAATGGAAATATAAGAAAATCAGCAAGGTGTGTCAAAAGAAAACTTTTGAGCTTCTGCTTAAAGAGGCCCTAAGAGAATCCTGGGTTCTCTGAAGGCTGCACTTCCTCCCCTCTCTTCACATTCTCACTTCTTCCTTTAAAAGCAAACAGCTTTCACCCTCTCTGCTTTCTTCCAGGCCACCCCTTCTTGGAGAACACTTAAACTCTCATCCCAGCCTTGAAAACTCTTATAATCACTTTTAAAAACCACACAAAGTGAACATTCTGAAGTGTCTTTGGCCACAACCTTGGCTGTGGACCTCTCTGCCACTGTTGCCCTCCTGCCCCCAGGAGCACATTCAGGGCAGCAGCTCTAATCCAGTCAGATTCTCTACTCCCAGAGAAGTTCCTCTACAGATCCTACCAATCACCACTTATTATCTGCATTTTGATAATATCCAACAATTCTGGTCACCCGGATGTAACAGTGAGAACGGTCGGACAAACAGCATGAGTCTAGAGGATGAATTTTAGTCAAACTATAGAACCTGGAAGGGATTATTAAGAGGTGAACATGTCCAAATCCATACTCACCTATAGAAACACACAATTTCCTGCAGTCAAACACACACACAAAAAAGAAAAAATTAAAAAGCATTTTGGGAATGCATGATTACCTTTAGTTGTCCCAGGCAGAAATATGCTTTATATTGCTTGTTAGGCAAGTTCAGGCACTTCCAGGACTGTAGTTTTTTACATGTGTAACAAAGCCAACAATTTAAACAAGTGTTAGATTATTGCAAGGACCCAGAAGTAGCAAGATCCAGGAAACTACAGACCAGTCA
>NW_008591892.1:0-913 GCF_000691845.1 Merops nubicus | reverse complement strand
AGGCTGGGCCTTCCCAGTATAAATGGGAATTTATCCATCCAGTGTGGCCATGTTAACATTTAACCACTTGTAAACATTCCCATTCTTGAGCATCGTTTACAGCATCAGTTTCCTTTATGACATCAATCTGTTGCAGTTGTGTGAGGCATCTAAATGTTGGTTGAACTGAGCTGGGGTGGACTTTGAACAATCACATCCTTTTACTGAGCCTGTGTGCAACATCCCCTGTTCTCCTGTCTTGAGCAGTTGCTTCCAGCTGTCTAGGTGTGGCTGCTTCTTGGCCTATCCAGTCAGTAGGTCCTTTAAAAACAGAGTATGAATGGGTGTAGATGTGGCTGGCATCACACTGTGCAGCTGATAGGCCTGCTCTGAGTTCCCCCACCTGGGCTCATGTACCTGTTTCAGTCAGTTCTTCTCTTCAGATTGGGGGGTTTGGGTATGGACTTGACAAACCCCTCAGGCATGATCTGGGGGTTTTCCACTGGGTCCTAGTTTCATGTCCTTTCACCGAAATAATAAGCCCCCTTCCTTATTAGACCTGAACCTCCTGTCAGACTGAGAGGTTTGGGTATGGACCTGACAAACCCCTCGGGCATGATCTGGGGGTTTTCCACTGGGCCCCAGTTTAAGGTCCTTTTGCCTAAATAAGAAGATGGTTCACACAATATATTAAATAATGCCTGAACTAGAAGTAGCCTAGATTTGGCTGATAAAGGACTAAAGCTATCAGTAGTTTTACTTAATATTACAACGCTTAACTCTTCTGTAAAAGATACTTACTCAGCTACAAGTGACAGACTAAATATGAATGAATCAGAGCCATGTTATATAGGTTTTCAATACATATTTTTCCATTTATTTTACATTTCTTTTAAGAGAAAAATCTTTTTTTCCCAGTAGAGGGGGCTGTGAC
>NW_008591891.1:0-956 GCF_000691845.1 Merops nubicus | reverse complement strand
CTCAAGTGGTGGGTGCTGGTGAAGCTGTGACCAGGCTCTGGGGCTTTTAGCACACTACACCTGCAGCTTTCCAAGCTTTTGGCAAAGGAGCATCAATTCCTTGCTGATAAAGGAGCACGAGGAAGGTGAATCCCTCTCCCAAACTCCTCCACCTTTGGAGCTTTTGGCATCTTTGGGTGGAGATCCTTTGGGAAACTGAGGCACAGCTGGGAATACACATGCAGCCTCGTGCTCAGCTGCATGTCCTACCTGTGCTTGAGGGAATATTCAGTCAATATTCACACAAATCCAGAAGAAACTTGTTATAAGAGGTTGTCTTTAAGCTCCTGTGGCCACTCAGCTTTCCAGTATCTGCATCCAGTGGGGGAAAACCTGCCTGGGGAAGGGAAGGGGGAAATCCTCCCTGTGCTCACCTGCCTTGGTGGCCTCCAGATGCCGGCGTTGGAGGTGGGCTTGCAGGAAAGAGCTGCTCCTGAAGGCTTTGGCACAGAGGTGGCACTGGAGAGAGGGTGGAAATGTCAGTGCAAGGCCTGGGATCTGCAGAAATGGGCACTCCCTGTGGCCCCTGCCCGGCAGGCAAAGCTTTGCAGCTTTAAAACAAAGGGGTGGAGCTTGAGAGAGATGGCTGGGGTGTTGGAAGCATGGAGATGGAGGATATTAGGAGTTTCTTCTGTTTGAAACCAAAGATGGTGCAGGGATGCACTCAGGGAAAGAAATACTTTCCCCAAAAGAGCAGGACAGTAGTGAGGTTATAAAGGGGTTCTGCATTTGCAGGGTTGAGCAGGTTGTATGGACCCAAATAATCTGGTTTGGGTGGCTCTTGCTTTTCCAGGAGTGAGCGAGTGGGTTGATTTGGTGATGAGGAAGAAGCTGACAAATAAAGATACCTGCAAGAGGCTTCTTTCTAGAAGAGTGGGGAAAGGTCATTGAGGCAAAAAAGCAAAATAATCCACAAA
>NW_008591890.1:0-3184 GCF_000691845.1 Merops nubicus | reverse complement strand
TTATTTTATTTTATTTTATTTTTTGTGAGGCTTTTTCTGAGGTTATGTTTGTATTCTGCTGTTTTCCTGGCTATCCTACAGTGCTCTGCAATTTGAGTTGGTGGATTTCAGTCCAGTGCCTCGTGGGCAAATGTCCACATCACCAAAACCACCCTCCAATCGTGCACACTGGAGACCAGGTCCTCAGCTAAATTAAAATCAATACAGAAAAATGTTGTTAGCATTAGAACAAAGATGATTTTGGTTTGAGATTTGGCCTCAGCATAGTATTATTACAATTATTTGTGTATATTCTCAGAAAGAGAGGCCAAGGACGGAAAAATCTTGAAAGTTTGGATTTGCCCCTTAGATTCCTAAAGTGAGCTGAGGTGTAAGACAAATTGGAGGAGAAATTTCTGCTGTTGCAGTCCTATTGTTTCTTGTCCAATGGACAAATTTAAGTCTTTGGTACCTTTCACCAGCAGTGGATTTACTAGAAAAAATGATTTCTCAACATGTTTAATACACAAACAACCCCCTTCCATTCTGATTTTGTTGTTGGAAGTGTTCATGCACTTGCAAGCATCTTTCCTTAGTCACTTGAACTTTCTCATTGTTGCTGGAAAGGTCATTCTTTAGGTGTATAGAGTTACCTAAACCAGGCTCTGATGCCATCACACAAATTAGTTCTCAAGAACTCTTGATGTTGAATGTCAGCTGAAGATGCTGGACGTGCACAGCCACCGTTGCCAGTGTGTAAATACTGACTGAGTGTAACAGTGCTTTCTTTGATTTTTCACTGTGAACTATATTTTGGAGCTAGAAAGGCTATGTTATTAAAAACAATACCTAATTAAACAAAAACCAAGTGTGCAGTGCTCCTCAAGCCATTTTTTTCTGCCATAACCATAATGTATTTCTTGTCTCATTTTCTTATTTTGCTCCTGTCACTGTACAAAAGTTTCTGTGCTGCAGCTTTTGTGACTATTTGCTCTAACCACTGTCTGATTATTGACTTTTTGAGGTGGAGTGCTGATACTACAGCACAACACCCTAAACTGAAAAGTGTAACCTGTATTTCAAAGGACAAGGCTTATTCTGTTGCTGCATGGTGACCTCACCCCCTTTTACCTTCACCCACATTTTGTGTATCTGGAACTCAGAACCCAGATAATGAAACTTAAGTGCTGTTTTGTGGGAATTTTATTTCCTAGAGGAAAAAGATCTCAGTTCCTCTGTTTCACTTAAATGTTTGCATTTGAAAACCAGGTGTTAAAACAGGGTGGTGGGAGTAGGGAGAGAGATAAAGGCAGGTGAGTCCAGAGCAGAACTGCAGAAAAGATGCAGTTTGGGAGTTAAATTCAGACACTGTTGTCTAGCTTCTCCTTTTCAGCAGGCATCCATCATTGCAACTAAAGAGATGTATCTTGCAACTACAAGGCTAAGTAACAACCACAAGAGGGCATGACTGACCGTGCTCATAATATCAGATTACACTTGCAGAGGTGACTCTTCCTAGATTCTCTCCTCATCAATGGCAAGTGTGAGATACCTTCTCAAGGGAATGCAGAACAATTCATAGGATCAACAGCCCAGGTTGGAAGGTCCCTCAGATAAACAATTAGTCTCAAAGGGATGACTAGATAAGATTATTTTGCACCCTGTCCAATCACATCTTGAAGACCTTCAGTGATGGGGACTCTACCATGTCCCTGGGGAGGTCGTTGCAGTGAATGATTGTTCCCATTGTAAAAAAACCAAATTATTTATTATATTGAGGTAAATCCTCTCCTGGTGTAATTTATACACATTCCCCTTGTCTTCTCCATGTAGTTCCTTGTGAAGAGGCAGCCTCCATCCTCTTTGTAGCCACTCTTTCAGTACTGGAACATTGTGATGAGCTGAAGTGCTGGGGCTTAAACCCCCCAGCCCTGAATGAGGGTTGCCATGTGGGTGATGTCCACAACCAGGCAAGAAAGCCCCTCCTGATTGTTTTTCGCCCAGGGTCTGGCCAGCCCTGGGTGGGAATTGATGAGGAGATGACCACCAGGTGCCCCCACCTTCAGCATTCACGTCAGGTGTCCCACCTCCAGGTTAACAGCATAAAAGCTGCCTCTGCCTGCAGTGCTGTTGGTGGCAGTGACTTGCCTGTGTAGTGAGCATGCTGTGTAGGATTTCCAGTTGCTGGAAGAGCCCTCCAATTGTAGGCAGATCCCCCAGTGGCATTGGGGCATCAGTAGGGCTGGGAGCAGAGGAAGGAATAACAGCATCATTAGTTGGACTGGTCACCTGGGTCATCGGTCAATTTGCTCCTGCCTCCACTGCAGCCAGCACTGTAAGTTTATAAACTTTCATTCATCCAGTGGTTGGCCACCTCAGATCCCTGCATATGATTTAAGACCAGAGGGAGGGATCTGGTTTGTGTGTTGCCCATTAATGGTAAACCTTTCCTATTGGGACAAGAGGTCAGCAAAAGATGAGTTGTCCCATGAGCCTTCTCTTCTCTGGGGAGAAGAAATCTGACTTCTTCAGTCTTTCCTTATTGAGCAAGCTGTTCATCCCTTTAGTCTTCTTCTCAAAAGCTACTCTCAGAGAATCTGATGCTCTTCAGCAGTGATAAAAGGATTAGTTGCCATAATTCACCTAGTCCATGTTGTTTTGTAAAATTGTGGCTTTTCATAATATTGTCATATCAACGGTGGATGCAATTCTGCTTCTGCATAGCACAACTTCTGTGCTTGCATCTCAAGGGCTGTGCAGGACCTTTGGTTAGATCAGAGATTCAGATGTTGCTTTTCTTTATTTTCATGAAGCCCATGGTCAAAAGAAATGAGCAACTAGAAACAGACAAAGCCTGAGAAGGATCAAGAAAAAAACCTATTTAGCAAAGTTAGAGCTGGTGGTCTCTGATCCTCAAGTGTTCCAGAGCAGCACAGTGCTGTATAGTCACTTAATCTGAAGGAAACTCTGTAATTGCCTTTATTTTCATAGCATATTACTAGACTGATCAACACCCCTTTGAAAAATCAGTAGGCTTCTTTTTCTCACTTTTTCTTCCCACAGGGAAGTTATAGTGAAGCTTCATTCTTCTGGCAGTTAGAAACCTTTTTCTAAATTCCAAATTAAAATAAATCACAGTTTGTTTGTGCTGGTGTTCATACTAATCTTGCCTCTAGCTCCTTTCTCCCTTCCTGAAATATGAGCA
>NW_008591889.1:0-17950 GCF_000691845.1 Merops nubicus | reverse complement strand
CACAAGGGTTTGGAGTGACAGGACGAGCAGTAATGGATTTAAGCTAGAAAAAGGCAGATTTAGGTTAGACATTAGGAAAAAGTTCTTCAGTCTGAGGGTGACAGATCCCTTGAATAGGTTGCCCCGACAGGGGGTGGAGACTCCATTCCTGGGGACATTTCAAGATCAGGCTGGATGAAGCTCTGAGTAGCTTGATCTAGTTGGAGATGTCCCTGATTATGGTGGGGGGGTTGGACTAGATGACCTTTGGAGGTCCCTTCCAGCCCAGACAGTCTATGATTCTATGAAGATTTGAAACAGCACTTTTCTAAACATCACAATTCTTTCCAAGAGGCATGCTGGATCACTCAATCCATGCTCCATATCTTTCTAGAGGCACATTCAGGCTGCTGTGTTTCTGACCATTCCACTAGCACACCAGGTTAGCGGAGACCAAGCTCTGCATGCCATGTTTATCCAGGCTTCCCACCATCATCAGCTTAGTTGGGTAACACATATGGAAACTACAGCTCAGCTACAGATGCTCCTACACCTATATGGAAGGTAACTGCAAAACATTAGCTAGTTCTGTAACTATCAATCAGCCATTAAGTGACTATGTGACACAGAGGAGGTGGATAATTTTTCGGGAAAAACAGAAGTAAAGAGATAAAGGGGGAGATTCAAGCAGTGTATGCATGTCTGCATGTCAGGGGTTCCAGGTGCCAGAGAGCAAGAACAGCAGCATGAAAAAAAGGGAAAATACTGCCCCAGAAGCTCTGCAAAACTGCCACCACAGAGCAGGGGCTTCCTTCTGTAAGAAAAAAGCTATCACCACCAGAATTAATGAGCAAAGAGAGTGTATATGAATATGCTTTCATTTATTCCTTAGGTTTTATCTGGTCTTGCTGAGAAAGAAGAACCTTGGCATACTCACAACAGCCACCATTTTAGACTCCTATTGCTGTTTCTCTCATTTCTTCACTCTGCATTTCTTTTTCTGGAGCAATTCACAATTCCTCCTATACAATTTGCCCACATTTTCCAGAGCATCCACTTAAAAGAAGAATCAATGATGAGAACATGAACAGCAATTAAAGATTTATAGTTAGATAGTGAGATTAATGTAATTAAATTATTCTGTTATCTTTGCATTTCTCTGTAACACAAAGTACTTTTAAAATAGCAGGATCTATAAGCCAGCCCTCTCAGACTCACACTACAAACAGTTCTACGGGCTGTTGTAATGAACACACTGCAGTCACACAACACCACACCCACAGCTGAGTTATTCCCTTCTGCAACAGATGGGAACATTTCTGACTTCAGCCACTTTCTCATGGCTCACGTTTGGTTTACAGCTGCAGTAGATAAGCAAATGCATTTCTATATACTTGCTTATTACTCAACATGAATTAGTGCTTTCAAGATAAATTTTGGGGTGCAGAGGGGAGCTATGTTAAAAGCATGACGTTCAGCCACAGATTTTAATAATCTAGCCTTTTTTTTTTAAAATGAAGTTCACGAGAGGATAACTGCAGTGGAAGCACAGACTCACTTAGGAATACAGCAGTGCACTACTGTGCCCGGGTGCAGAAAGACAGAAAACCAATTCATGTTACTTTAGAGAAACACTGCTCAGATTTTGCAGGATTCAAAAGAAGTGAACAAAAAAAAGCATGAAAAAAAGTACCTTGAGAGAACTGGGCTGGAGGAAAGTGGATGGGAGATGGGAACTGAAATTAATCCAAGAACTTAACTGGAAATATAAGGTGTATGACAATTAATATAAGATGTATGAAAACATAAGCTGTGTGAAAATTCAAAGTGGTAGACAACTGTATTTGAAAGCATGAAAGCAAGAACAAACACTTTCTTACTTTCTACACTGTTTCACCTCACAGCTTTATTTCACAATATTTTTTGTTTGCCATCCCCTGAAGAAAGGATCAGCTTGATGCATTTGCCTGGCTAGGGATTGAAAATACATTTATTTCAAACACATGTGAGATTGTGATATTCCCCATTAGCATTGTAAATGCTGATGACAAAAAAAAAAAGTAAGAATTAACAAACAGTATACCCAAGATAAAGGAGGGGGAAAAAAAGCAAAGAAATTTAAATTTAGTAGCTTAAGTCTCAGAAAACTTGGTTTCAAATTAATTTTTCGACTTCCTATGTAAAAGGAAACTGGATTCTGTATTTGAAGCTCAACCCTTTCAAACAAAATACCAGCTATATCTTTTAAGCTCCCTCTTCTGGCTAATTAATAAAATTACCTATAGTTTGTATGCATACATTTAAATTTTCCCAATTGTGTTCTACCAACAGAAGTTAAATAATTATTTAAAATCTATAAAGCAGCTTTGATGTAATATAAGTCTTCAACTTCAGACAGTGCCCTCCTGTTGTCTCACACTAAGTTGCACACATGTGAAAAAAACACTGAAAAAAATCCAGGTCCTCTGCAGGGGTAGCTCTGCACACCCAGCCTGACTAACAACCAACCGTCCAGACCTGGAACACTAAAAAGAATACACAAAGTTGTTCAAGTTTCTCTGGTTTTACTGCTCATAGGTTTCCTAGAGATTTGCACCTAATATCACCTAAACACTCCTCTCTTCCTCTTCTTCCCATCCCATTACTCACTATGCTACACACAAGCTCAATGGCCAACATGGCCTGAATGATCAGCTAGCCATTGTGCTGTTTCTCCATTTCTTCACTTGGGGCAATAATTTAGATCTATCCCCTCTGCCAAACTGGCTGCTTCATAAAGCCCACAGAACTCAGCTGATTTCACCAGTCGGAGCTTATAAAAACAATCAGGTTCAACAGGCTGTGACCAGAAAAAGGAGATGGGCAGATGGGTAAACTGACAGCAGCATCAAAACCACTTCTATCTGCGAGTTTGCCTTGCCTTCTTTAAATCTGCACCATTCGTCACAGTCCCAGTTTTAGAAATACTAACTTCCTAGTGCAACAGATACTTGTTGAATTTAGCAGTGTTATTCTAGAATAAGAATTTAATTCCACTCCTACAAGTTCCCTGTTATCACCACCTCACATCAGGGACGTTCTAAGCAGGCTTTTCCAGCCAAATGAACCCTCTACACATCTTAGAACACCAACAATCAACATTAGAGGGGTGGGTCCTTATTTTTTTGTGGTTTATGGGTTTTCTTTAAGAAAACAGCTGGGAAAACTGTACTTTCACTTTGGAAAACAAACATGAAATTAACATTTTCCATTAGACTGCTTGGACAACTCAAAAAAAACCTAGACAGAAGCCTCACTAAAATTAACAGCCCACTGTTCCAACTGTAGAGATAGCCTAGTTTGGGGTTTATACAAAACATATTATGCATGCATGCCCTGCACTTCACAGACTTTAACATGACTTTAACATTTCAACCTAATGTTTCAGCTTTTGATACTTCAGACAACTTCTGAAGAAAAAGCGTAACGGATGCGGACAGAGCTTAAAGAGTGTTACAGTGGCATTATGTGATGTAGATACACACGACTGGCACAGGTATTAAATGGAGCCAACTGATTCTAACAAGTAGGTAAAAATCTGTAAAAAAGCATGGCCAGTCCTCCTCAATAATGTTCTGCTTGCTCACTAGGGAAGCTTTGGCACAAAGTTAAAACATAAGCCAGTTCTAATAAACAAAATACAGGAGAATACATGGCCAAGGACTGAAAGTTATTATCTGGAGAATAGGAGAAACTGGGGAAAAAATGGATGCTCACCAAGAACAAGAAAGGGCATGTGAAGAGAAATTAACAAATCCACAATGGAGGAAACAAGACTGAAAGGGCTGAAGGCTTGGAAAAGAACATTTAATGAAAAACTCCTCCTGGGATGAGACTTGCACAGTCAGATTCAGCAGCTAAAGCAGCTAGTCCTCACCAAACTAACACAAATTCAGAATGAACACTGCAGTGGCAGCAATTGACCTCAATTTGTAGACACAGATGCCTTAAGCCAAGAGTCAGCCTCACTGTGGAGCAGCCAAAATAATGACAAACAGAGCTTGGCAAAACTTTTCCTTTTCTTCTAAAATCTAAGTCATTGCAGATGACTTCTGTGGAATCAACAATTCAAAGCAAAAGGGATGTACTATGTAGAAGAGTGTGAAAATCACAATTCCAGATGTAATCAACAGGCAGAGAACAAAAAAAATAATTCTTTCAGCTGTGGGTTTTCATTATCTCAATTACTGTAGTAGCATAATGGTTCCTTTTTAAAATCCAGGATGCACTCCCTGCCAATCTATTTTTATGAAACTTCTATCATAACTGTGTAAATGAAGGCAGACTGTGCAGTCAGACTGACCTCTACAAATAATTTCCTGTTAACACCTTGCTGACCTTTCTTTCATTCAGCTAATGAAAGGCCCTGAAGGGAAATTCATTTCATGTCTATGTCATTGCTGTACCTTCAGCCCAAGGGAAATCAAATCTACATACAAAAACTTAAAAGAACCATGCCAATAGGAGATCAGACCTCACTGCAGATCAAACTGGTCCCCTGCTCTCACAGAGGACATGATGGAGATACAGCCTCTACAGGCATCTAAAGTGATGTGGGATAATCTGATGATTCATGTTAAATCTCATTACGATCTCTGAACATTGGACTAGCTGCTTCTGTCATGTATGTGATTATATAGCCCTTGCAAAACTCATTAGCCTTAAACCCAACAGTTTGAAATACGTGGACTCATATGACTTATTCCTCCACTCTGCTAAGAGCTTGGCTTCAACACAGTGAAATGGGGGCTTCAAAGCAGTGAAATGGGGGCTTCAAAGCAGTGAAATGGGGGCTTCAAGACAGAAGGCAACTGGCTGGCAGTGCAGTGTGGGAATGCTCCCATCCCCATGGCCCAGTGGAGAGGCAAATCCCTCCCACAGATGGTCACGAGGGACAGACCACAGTTCAAGTTCAGCTGGCACTGGACCTGTGGGACATTTATCACCTGATGGCCATGGGAAAGGCTGAACAGATACAGTCAGCCAACTCTGGGCTCCAACAGAGGGAAGAAGTGGTGGAATCAATACACAATTATCTAAGTGCCTCAGGAACAGCACGGATCATGAACCAAGTCTATACTATTGGACAGCACAAGCTGTTCTGTAATAACAGCCATTATTACAAATAGTTTAACACTTCAGGTCAAATAGATACCACAAAGACATGCTTTAAATTTCTGAATTTTTTTCGATAACATCCAAAATTCTGATTGTTCTTTTTTTGGTGGCGGTGCCAGGGTTAAGGGAGAAGCAAATGTTGAGATGATACAGTACTTCTGCTGCAAGACAGTAGATCTGATTCATCTACATATTCTCTTATTAGGGTGCCAATTCAAGAACATATAAACAGGAATGTTCTAAAGAAGCTCAAATTTGGCTTTGTTTCTCATGATGTATTACATGTAGCTGGAAAAAAAAACAAACAAACCCTCTTTTTTTTTATTGGAACTTACTTATTATAAAAGGTATACACTGAAGAAGCAAATCTAGAACAACAAAAAAACACTTAGTCATTAAAATTAAAAAACCAGAAGACAGGGTTCCCATCTGAATTCTGCTGGCTTAGGAGAAACTCATCTTTTCATTATAGGGAAAAGAAAAAAAAAAAAGTTTGCTCAAGCTCAGGTGGACATTTAATAGCAGAACTAGAATAAAAATAGTTATTTCATGGTTTTAACTCAATAATATAGGCTATCTGAAAAAAAGTCTCATTTTTTCATTACTAAAAATGTTTGTTGTACTATTCCACCTGAGGAATAGTGGAACAAACTAAGAATCAACACATACTCTATTATTTCTGTAGTTAATGGATTGACAATAAGGCCTTTGTTTAACATAGCTAGCCTTTCACTAGTAAATCTTCTATTCCCTCACCTTCTGTTTTGATCCACACATGTATTCCAAAGATTCATTTTAAAGGTCTTATTATACTTCTGTGACTGGCATTTTGGAAGTATTCTTTTGTGAAATCTTTTCATAACTTTTCATCTAAGTGAACTCTATAGTAAGTCACGACCAGACTTCTTAGAAACAGGACACAAAACTAGGCAAAAGCACCCTTGCTTTTATACTCTCTTTATAAAAAAAACAGACCTGGTAATCTAGCATTTAATGACAGTAGTGAAACTTTAGTTTTTAAAACACAGTCCTTCATACAAATCTATAAAAGATCTCTTATGACATTGGGTAATAGAAGATGAAAGATAATGACAAAAAAAAAAAAAAAACAAACAAACACCACACACTGCAAACCTTAGAAGCTTAGAAAACATCTCCCTGCCAAAGCAGTTTCCTTCTAATGTGACCGACACAAACAGCAAACTGCAGACAGACTCAATAAAAATAAGAGGGAGAACACATTAAAGCACTTTAAGAAAGATTAAAGAGCAGTATGAAAGTGAAAAAAAAAAAATTAAAGTACAAAAGTTAAGTGTGAAAATAAAATGTGAAGACAAAACACAAATTGAAGTGCTGCAATTTAAGAAGGCAACTCCAAAAAAATAGGATCAACAAAAAGGAAGGACCTCCCCTGGATCTTCCTTTTTCTGATTATGAGTAGGCAGAGCTTTAGAAAGCACTTTCACTAACATTTTTCTAAAGCTGTTTTCTGGTCTCACTAAAGAGGAACTTACAGAGAGAAAGTCTGTGTAAAATTGCAGTTTCTTGACTCTAGGAATTCCAGAGTTAAGATATCAAATTTTGAATGGGGTGAGGAGAAGAAAAGTCAGGCTCTTTTCCTTTAGAAAGATTCATCATCTGATTAAAATATCTGCAGGCTGCTGCCTCTCCTGATGAGAGACTGGCCAAGGGAAGACTTGCCCAGCAGTGCAACAGGCAAGCTGTCACAGCCCTTGCATGTTTGAGGCCATTGTTCACCCCGGACTGTACTGATGAAAAGATACCACCAGTCTTTTGTGATTCAAACATACCAAGATGAGCAATCCCTGTCACTCCTCCTGAGGTGGGATAAGCTGACCCACACCTCACTTAGCAGGATGATGTCTCAGGAGCTGCAGAAGCAGCAGAAGCTTTCACAGCACTGAATCCTCAAACCATATACATATCTAGGAAAAACACTTTCTGTTCTGAGTGGAAAGAACACTATTTTTTCTATGTATATATATTTTTACACAACAGCTTCCACTTTTCCATATGGAAATATACTACACAGGCATGAAAAACCAGCGTGTGGATGCACTGCAGCACAGCAAATGAAATGACGGGGTGTTTGGAAATGTAACTGCTAAGCAGTTGGCCATTAGACTCCTGTTTTCAGTTAACAGACTGCTCAATTTCCCAACAAGATAAAGGAAATAACCAATGAGAAAAAAGAGCAGGCAATGTTGATTTAAAGTTATACAGCACAGTCTCAACACATGGCGCTGGTAACAAGCAGGAGTTTGGTTTTGTGCTTAAGGTGCAGTGAAATAATTGACAAAGTTTTAAAGAAGTGCTTGATAAGGTTTCTCCAGAAGCTAAGAAAGAAATGAAAAATGGAATACAAGACTTACAATGATCTGTTTTGAAACAAAAGGAAACTTAACTTCAATAGTTTGGAGTCCAGCTGATGGAGAGCATTATGCTTGCTACCTGCTGTAATTCCGGAGGAAAGGAACCTGGGTGGTGAATCCGCTTTTAAACTGCGTCTCCAGCTCAAGCGGCCAGTGAGACTGTCTGAGGGGTCAACAGGAGAAACAGAATCTGGAGCAGATGCTGTTAAAATTGACTAGCAGGTAAGGGGCTGGCCCTGGGCTAGCCCGTTGCTGAAGCAGTCAGCAGCCCCAGAAGGAACAGGCGACCAACACTATTTACTCTTCACAAAACGTTTCCTCACACAGTCAGATCCTGCTAAGAATGCCAAGATATATATTTCTAAAAGTGTTTATCCAAAACATGATACACATAAACATTCTTCGAACACTATTTCAAAAAGCTTGTTTGGTCATTACTGATAAGAATGTTCACACTACCCCTCAAGAAATTTTGCAACAAAACGTTCCTGGAGGCTACTGAACGCTGACTACATTTAACGTTACAAGAGATGTCTACTCTTCACAACCAAGAAACAATGCTGGTTTAAAACAGGAAAAGAAGTATCATATCCTCATTGAGGAAAAGTATGTTTACATAGGCAACAGTTTAATACACAACAGGAAATTCAGGTCAAACAATTTTTAAACACAAAAACCATTATTATCTAGAGCTTTCAGCAAAACCAGACTTTAGTACAGAACAGACTCACATTAGACGTTACACATGTGAATAACAATCCGAACGGAGTTATTCCTTCCCCAGAAGACAACTGCACTTTCTTACCTTTGGCCATTTGGGATTGAGAAGTCGAGCTTTGATTGCATCATCCAGGGCCTTGTCATACTGTTGGATCTTCATGTAGGCAGCCGAACGATTGCTGTAGAGAATGCAGTTCTGAGGGTCCACCCCCAGCGCCTCGTCGTACAGCGCGATCGCCGTGTGGAAGTCGCCATCGTGGCAAGCCTGGTTGCTCTGGCGAACCTTCTCCACAAATTCAGCTTTACTCAACATGGGACTGTCAGGATGACTTCTTCCAAAAGATTTTGGTCCAAAGAAAGATATCTGGAGTAGGAGAAGGGAGGGAGAAATTACATGTTAGTTTTATGAAATGCTACTCAAAAAAAGGGGGAAAAAAGAATAAAACACAATATTAGAAACTGTACAGCAGAAATTAAAGCCACCAGCACCACAAATTATGAATTCACAATCAGGTTCTTAAAAAAGTGAATTGTTTCTCTATCAACTTTTTGTAAGGCACAGCAGTAACAGAAAAAAAGCCTTATAAAACACATCATTCACACCTTCCCTACGAACGATGTCTTCTAGAAGACATATGTCTGTCTTCAGGCATAAGACTAGTTGTAGTCTGTTTTAGTATGCTACACTCCACATATTCACAAGTTTTTCCTCCTTGGCTATACTGTTTGATCCTACAACACGCAGCACAGTCAGCAGGTAAGGAAGTTTACCAGAATAGGTGACAGGTGTGCCTGGGAGGACGATGCTGGTGTGTCTGCGGTTTGATAGACACGTCCCAGAGAAGCACACGTGCACAGACACTGGAAGAACGTGTAAATTCTCTTCAAACCAAAGAACTGGAAGTTGTACATCTGCTCACAGATGCACAAACTATATATCCAGCCACCTGAGGGCTGCAAATTGTTCATAAATGGGAAGGACACCTCTTTGGAACAGGGTATATTCACAGAAATTAGTGAGGCGCATAATTTATTTGGCAATGGAACAGTCATCACTGGCAAAGCCACCTTCCTGGACTGTTGTATCGGGTCTGGCTGAGCTGATTTTCCCACTGCAGCCTCCTGGTGCAGGGCCTTTGTGTTGGGAGTGAGAAGGGTGTTGATAACAGCCATGCTGTGACTGCCACTGAGCAGGGCTCGCACAGCACCAAGGCTCCTTCCAGCATCCCCAACAGATGGATGGGGGGCAGGAGCTTGGGGTGATCATAACCAGAGCAGCTGACCCCAACACCAAAGGGATATTCCAGACCACAGGACGTCAGCTCAGCTCTAGAGCTGGTACAAAGGAGGGGCGTGGGGTGGGGGCTGCTCCTCGGCCCTCCAGAGCAAGCACTACACGTTTTAGAGCCCTGCCGCCCAGGACGCAGCCAGACGCTGCCTGGGGATGGGAAGGAGAGAATAAATCTTGGGGTTTTCCTCCTCTTCACTTCCGTGCATGGCATTGCTTAGTTTTGCTTTCTAATTAAACTGCCCTTGTTTTTACCCACAAGGGTTTTGTCTGCACCTTATTTTCCTTTCCCCTTTTGCTCTGAGGAGGAGGGAGAGGAAAGGCAGAGGGTGACAGAGTGGCTTGTTGGGCAACACTTGCTCAGCCAGGGTTAACCCACCACAACTGTCAACTTCAGGCAGTAGAAAAATGACAAAGGAAAAACAGGTTTAAGCCTTTTAATTATAATTAATTAAGTGAACTGTATAAAGTTCTATTTCCACTGATTTTGGTACACCCTTTCTCCTAATTTAACTTTCTATGTCCCTTATTTTCCTCAGCCAGTCACTTGCAGTCAGTAACTGCTGTTGTCATGTCTACCCTACTCTCTCCCAAGGACCCTCAAAAACGCAGCAAGAATATCTCTGTACAACTCTGATTGCAAGAGAGTTGTGAATTCTGCAGTAATTCTATTTGTCAACAGGAAACAGGTACACATGGTAACACACAAAGTACTTGGAAATACAAATTAAAGTTTCATAATGGAATAATAATGGAGATTGGTGTCATCCATTTTCAGTCCTGAAGGCAGAAAAGGTTAAGAATATCACATTGTTACTACAGCACAGGAAGTACAGGGCTTAAATACATTACCAGAGCAAGCTCAGGCATATTTTTAGGTGGAAAGGGAAGCAAGCTGCAAATTGACACCCTGTGTCCTGCATCAAAATGGTCTATAGACGTTTCTTTTTTTGTCTTAAGTCAGACAACAATAGAGAAGCATCAAATTAGAAACTACTGATCTCTCCTACTCCTTATGATTATACCATTTTTTTTTTCCTGGCAAGTGTTTGTCCAAACTGTTTCTAAACATCCCTACTGAGAGAGATTCCATGTGTTACTTAGGTAATTTCATCACACTGTTTCACGATTTTCATCATTAAAATATTTTTCCTAACACACGCCCCGAATCTCCTCTGCACCAGTCAGTGTGCTCTTTCTTGCCCTGCCTTCAGGAGACCAAACAAAAAACTCTGTTCCATTCACCTGTGTAGTTGCCTTTCATACAGTACTCCTGCTAGCATAAGTTAATATGTAGCTTGACTTAGTGTTATTATGAACAGCACTAGAACAAGCAAATGTCTCCATCCTTGAAAAATCATTCCACGTGCAGTACAGCTTTAAATGTACTTCCATGGTACTTCAATCAAGTCTACAAACAGCAATTTCATATATCCTCAGGTACTGGCAGGAAAATTGGTCTACTTTGAGCAACAGCACAAACATGGGACATAACAGTTTACTTTACACCAAGTAATGGTGTGGTAAGTCCCACATTTGTGTGTATCTGACCAGAAACCCCATCAGGTAGTCAGTTTGCCACAACCTGAGAAGTTGCAAGAACAGAACACGAAGATTCAGCAGCTATTACATGAATAGATGTTCAAAGACAAAGATCAGGAAACCCTGAGAAAGCTCAGTCATCAGAAGGCCATAAGTGGCCAGAAGTGCTCTATGGAAAAGGGGCAGTTGAGCATCCAAGTGCCAGGGACAACGTATGTACCTATCCAGAATACCATGATTTACACGTCGAGTTGATCTGCTATAGGAAAATAAAAGAAGCAAAAGGAAATACCATTCTTCTCATATTTCCATTCATATTTACCTACTTTTTTCCCCTCTGTAGTTTCAGCAGCTTCTTTAAGTCCAAGAACTTACATTCCTGCCTACTCCTGCAATCTGCTGAAGTTACCAAAGGCACCATCATTGTGCAAGATTCTTCTCAGTGGGCAAACCTAAAAACTACTAAGATTTTTTCCAACCATAGAAGTCAGAGCAAACAACAAGTTTTCACACTGATCCTGTTACACACTAGTCTTTCCTCCTGGACGTTACCAGAAGAGTGGAAAACTTGATTTTATACAAAACCTCAGAGCCACTACAGGCAACAAAATCCAGTGCAGTCTTACAGAAATGCTCATTGTCTATAAGGAGCATGAACTGCCTTATCCTGAGCAACATTCCACTCAAAAGCCCAAACGTATAACCTTACCTGGGGCCTAAACAGAACTCAAACACTGCACAGATTTCTGAAAGCAGCTGAACCTTCAGCAATACCCAAGGAAACATAGGGCTAACAGTCTAAAGAACTCTCATACATCAGTTTTCAGAAAAATCTGAAGAAATGAACAATGATAAATTAAGGAAAGTGTCAGAAGGCAAACAGGGTGAACAGACCCAGCGCAAGTACTCCAGCAAGTCTCTTGTGTCAGAAGGTGAGGGCATGTCTCACCAGGCACAATCTCGAGGAGCACGAGCGAGACTGAAGAATGCACAAGTCAAACAATAGCTGTCTTTTCTGTCTGTTTATTGTGCACGAACAAATGAAAACACAAAGCTGTCAATGATCTTCCCAAAATCACGGTGCATCTGTAACAACAAGAATTCGTGAGGACATTCTCTCTGTCCAAGTAAAGGGATTTCTGCCTCTAAAATCCTGTGAAGCTAAGTAATCAAGACAAAAAATGAAACCATTTTAAAGGAAACTATAATAGTATTTTCTGGAATATGTTATTATTTAATTCCTGCTATCATGAGAACTACTCTTCTGCTGATCACTTGCCCAACTAGGAAGGATACTATCAACAGGCAGAACAGCAGCCAGACTCCCCCATCCACTACCATATCATACACCAGATATCCAAAGTGCTGGACAACTGGAGGGAGGAACAAGTCAATGCACTCACTGCACAGGGTGTGCAGAAGGGAGCAAGCTGGCCAAGGAACCATGCTGTGGGAGATGGAACCAGCCCAACAAGGAGTCCAACTACGTAGAAGTTTCCCAAAGAGAGACTCATGATCTTGTTATGCCATCCTGTAAACTCCACTTCCTATGAAGAGTCAGGAAGCCCTTTCAATAACCAGAATCCCCACACAACACACGCTACCTAAGCAGCCCTCCCAACTGCAATACCAGCAGAGTCAGCTCTTATAGAGGTGGCTTCTTGCCCCACCTCCAAGTTAATGTGGAAGGTGGGGGGCACCTGGGGGTGATCTCCTCATCAGTTCCCACCCGAGGCTGGCCAGACCCTGGGTGAAAACCAGTCAGGAGGGTCTTTCTTGTCTGGTTATGGACATCATCCATATGCCAACCCTCATTCAGGGCTGGGGGTTTAAACCCCAGAACTCCAACTACATAAGGCAGTAAAACGTGATTAGGTAAAAGAACCACAGAACCAAACTGAGTCACTCTGGCACTCAAACCACAAATAAAAAGATTATTATGGTGGTAGCAACACGCAAAATGTACTCATTAAAAAGCCATCTCTGCTTTCCAGTCACAACTGCTCTTCTGCTAATACAGTGGGAGGTGATATTTAGGCTGCCTGACACTTGTTATGGAAGATACTCGTACGTGAAGAAAAGCAGAACTTCCTTAATGCAGCAGAATAAAAAAGGCTCAAATGAAGTGCAGAAGAGGATCTAGCAGAGACAGTTAAAGGTAGGGGCTCACGTATTTCTAATAAAGAAGGAGATGGGACAAGCTTCTTGGCATCACTTCTGTAAATCAGTGTCGGGCACCACAAAAACCGCTCCCAACACAGAGGTCATTAGACAGAAGCTCCCACAAGATCTGCTGCAGATTAGACTCAGCAGTTTGTTCCCTTCACTGGTGGAAAAGGCTCCTCCTCTTGCAGAAGGTGCTCAAGATTCAACCTTAACGACCATTCAAGGCACATGTTAAAAACACACACAATTTTCTTTGGTCCTTTTCAAGAACAAGCTCCCAACCCCCCAAAGCAAACAGTAAGTTGAACACACAGAAAAACCTGCATTACAGGAGTATTAATCTTCAAAGATCAAGCTTGCTAAACTTAGTCCTAGAAACAGAAAATTTAGCAAATAAGTAAGTGCCCACACACTGAAAGATGTGACTGTCCTAACAGCACACTGCTACCCAGAGAACAGTAGGGAGTAGATGCCCACTGAGTTCCAGAACGGTGAGTGAGAAGAGACAACAGGGAATCCAAATTCTGCTCCAAGACAAGACAAAGGCAAACAATGTGGTACAACAGCATGAACAGAATGCTTGATTAAAGAACAACGAACACCTCAGACCTTGTTCACCTGTTTGTAATCCATCCACGCCACACAATTAAAATAGATATGCCTTATATGATGATGTCTTGGGTAGCAAGTCCATAATTAACACACTTTAATTTCAAAAGGAATACTTAAAGTGTGATATGTAGCATTTTTATATTTTAAATTATCTAAAGAGTTTAAGATACTCAATGAAGCATCAGAAAGAGGAAAAATTAAAAAGAAGGAAGCAGAAAAACTGGCATTCCAAATGGATTCTGAAACAAAGTGACAGTTATGGGTTCTAAATATGGGTTTCCAAAATCAGCTTAAAACTGTAACAGAGCTTCCCTTTATATGAAAACTTCTACACAACATCTTGTATTTTAATCTGTAAAATGGCTTTATGTTTTTTTTTTTTCTCCATATCGTGGGGTATTATTGTTTTTCTGTAACAGAAACTGTCTTCAACAAAAGCCCAAGAACAGATAAAGAGTCAGAAGTTTCTCCCTGTACCCTCCATGCTCCTACAGGCAGCACTTCAGCTCGTTTGTACTACAGATCTGAATAGGCATGAAATCTTGCCAAGCCACATGTAACCTTCACCTAATTGGAACAAGATTTTAGCAGAAATAGTGTGGAAAGGAATGAAAGGCTACTGAAAAGTCTAAGCCACTGTAGGATGTTTACAACATCTATCCAGGCTGCTAGATTTTTTCTAAACTGGATTTTGTCTTCAGTACTTGTTGTGAAGTATTACTGGGATTACGTTCCCACAGATTTAAGAAAACGTTTCCTCAAATCTCAGCCACACAAAATATCCACTGAAGGGGGACATCAGTAACCTGGACAATGGCCTGGACTACCCCCCTGCTAAGCCTGTAGGGAAGTGAGAGAAATGCTCCTGGATGGCCAGTTACAGACTGGTCCCTGGAAACACGCCTGCCCTGTGGGCTCCTGGCCAAACCACACCTCAGTGAAAGCCAAGACCTCTGCCACCCCCAGCAGCCACCCTGCCAGTCACACCCCCTGGGGCAGAAGCGATGGGCAGGAAATCCTACAAACTTCTGCTGCTTCGGGCGTTGCCAAGGGCCTGCAGCTTTTGAAGTCTGACATTTACTCTGTATCACAGCACCTAACCAGACTTCTGCTTTCATCTCAAGTGTTCCTATGAGTGTCAGTAAATAGTCTTCTGACAGACAGGGGTTTAATTTCCTCTGGTCCATCTACTTTATAGGGGGGAAAAAAAAACACCTTAGCTTTTCACAAATAGAAAAAATAGAAGTAAAACTTCCAAATTTTAAAATAAAGTTCTAGAAGAGATTTTTTACACATTCAAGCAAATCTATTTTTATATAATAAAAAAGCTATAACTTATCTAAAATCATAAATATATCAAAAGGAATAAATACATTGAATATAAACACATAACTTACAGCACTATTCTATTTTAAAAAAAAAAAAAAAAAAACCAAAACCACCACATTTTAGTAAATTTCCTAATGGAATATATGGGTAGGCTTCTGGAGTTGTTCTGCAAATATTTTACTACTTTAGTTTTTCGTTGTAATTAGAGACAAAAATATTTTAAATATGAACTTACTAGCAAAGTGAATTTCTTTTTTTAATTTTTTTTAACTGGGGCTTATACAAAATTTTCTAAAGGAAAAGATGTATTTTCCAAACAATCTTCTAAAACTGCGAAGCAGCTGCGAGCTTCCAACGGTGAACCTGGAGAGACTGGCAGTGTCAGATCCACTCTAATTACAGCTGTGGTGCATGTTACTAAAAATTGTAACAATGACTATGCAATCCGGAGTTAAATTTAAACAGTACTTTTTGGTTCATACAGTTTTAAAAGGAAAGGTTATACAGATGAAATTACGCCCTCGCATTTTTGCAAAACACTTCAGTCAAGACACAAAATTTCACTTTCAAGTCAATACTCCAAAACCAAGAAAAAATTCAGTTGTAGAGATGTTATTTTTAAATACTGTTAAGAAACTAACCTGATTTCAATGCAAATGCACTGCAAAGTACCATTTGGATCCTGTCTGTACTGCAATCTCCCCATATACCTAGTGCCAAATGTAATTACTTACAACACTGGGAAAGCTATGAGCAATACACATCAAGTTATTGCAAACACCTTATTCCCACTTTCCTCAAATTGGTGACCTCAAAGCTCTTCCGAGTCCTTCCTTAAGAAGCATCTTAAGTAATGGTATTATACCACCTAGTCATGAAGCAGGAGATAGCCAAAAGAGACCATGACAATCTTTCTATTTATAACTTTTAATAAAAGCTCTCCAGCCACGTGTAAGTCAGCCTATGTGATTGTGGTTCTCCCTCTCCTGGGTTTCTGAACAGAGGACACACCTTTTTCTTCTCAAAAAAACCCAAAAATCTAGCTTCATTGGTCTCAGAGATAACCTGCAAAAGTAAATTAATACAAATCCAACTTTGTGTCTTGAGCATGCTGAAAGCCTAAAATAAACTCAAAAGTTCAAGTACAGAGGAACTGGAAAGTAATGCAAAAATCAAGATGAAGAAGAATGAGAAATTAAAGCAAAAAGGAGGTAATTTTCTCATTAAGAGATAGGCAGTATGGCACTGAGACAGAAAAGAAATAGATCTCCTGATTCTGAAGAGGAGTTTGCTCCCACTGCCACCCAATAGATCTATCGTTAATGTAAAAGGCCCTGGTATAAGCTAAAGGGATCACAAAATCTTGTATTTCATTACTAATAATTTTAGTTATTAATAATAATTCAGTTCTACATTACCAGTGAGGAACCTGACCTTTTCCTCTGCCCGATCAGTTAGCCACAGGCAGACAGATGGCAATGATGGACTGATGAATCAGTAACACAGCAGACAGCAGCTCAGAGCAGAAAAGGCGCTCAAGGGAGCCTTGTGAGGGCAGCAGGTCCCTGGATTTTGTTGTCTGCAACAATCCATTCCATCGTAGTAAGGCTGCCGCCGTCTCTGCAGGGCCAGTTGCTGCCCAGGAGCACCCGCGGGTGCGCCGGCCGGGACCTCGCCCCCAGCCCCAGCCACCCGCCCAGCGGGAGGGGCAGCAAGGAGCAGCCGGCAGGGAGGAAAGGCCACGCCACGGACACCGAGGGGGCTGCGGACCCCGGCCAAGAGCAGGGCCACGAGATACAGCGAAGGAGGCGGAACACAAGACTCGATCAGTATCCAGCAGACCCACAAACTGATGCTGTTCAGCAGTGGACTTCACTTCTTGATTTGGACAGTAGAGATACTCCGTAATTTATTACTCAGGAATAATCATCATTTCTGATGCTATCACTAATAATAATCAGTAGTCTTATCCACTCATATGACATAGGATTGTGTTTACATCAGGCAACCCCCTCCTCCAAAAATGGGAAGATTCCCAACGCTACTGCTGACAAAAATATTCCGATATTCAAAGCACATCCACTCATCCATTTATCCAAAAAATTGGTTTTGGAGTAGAGAAACCTACAAAGGGTTTCATCAGCACCTGAAGTGTTGCCTAACACCAGAAGAAAGCACAAGAGAGATCACATTGTCTAAGATTGTTCAAACCTCCAAGAAAAAAGAAAGCCATCCAAAAATAAACATGAACAGCTCCAAGGAAACAGGAAGGACAAGGAGGCACAGACACCCAGCCATTTAAATTCTCCATTTACTGGGGACAACCAGGGACATTCCTATGGCTGCAACACCAAACTACAGAAGCACAGTCTGCTGAGAGGGATAATACACTCATCTTTGGTGGACAGTCTGTATTCCAGCAAACAGAACCGCATTAATGGCAAGTGCTGTCATGCAAGATGCACTGACCGAATTCGGTCTCCAGATTCCACATTCTGTCAGTAACAAAGCTCTTACAATCGAATTAATGACAACTTCACCAACGGCCGGCTCGGCTGAGGTACAGCCTGCATGAGAGCACGTGTCTTCACCCTGGATCCCAACAGGGCACTACTCAGTGCATCTGACCCACCACGCTCTCAAGATTTTAACAAGATCAGCTTAGTTTTTGCTTATGCGGGAGCCCCGAGAGAATGAAACGTTCAAGTAAACCCGCCCGGCGCCAGGTGCCGGCTCCAGCGGGCCGCGGGCTAACAACGGACAG
>NW_008591888.1:0-6117 GCF_000691845.1 Merops nubicus | reverse complement strand
AGTTCCCCTTCAGCTGGGACCCACCACCGCCCGCTGCCCCCTCCCCGTCGTACTGGTTCCCGTTGGACCTGGTCTCATTGCACCAGCACCCAGCGCTGCCCTGTTCCCATTGTACCAGTTCCCATTGAACTGGAACCCACAGCTGCCCACTGACCCAACCCCACTGTACCACCTCCCATTGCACTGGCACCCAGCACTGCCCTGTTCCCACTGCTCCAGCTCCCATTGAACTGGAACCCACAGCTGCCCACTGACCCAACCCCACTGTACCACCTCCCATTGCACTGGCACCCAGCACTGCCCTGTTCCCACTGCTCCAGCTCCCATTGAACTGGAACCCACAGCTGCCCACTGTCCCAACCCCATTCCACCTGTTCCCATTGCACCAGTTCCCAGTTCCCATTGCACTGCTACCCCCTTCTGCCCACTGCCCCACCCCCATTGCACCAGTTTGCATTGCACCAGTTCCCACTTATCTGGAACCCAGCACTGCCCCATGCCCCGTGGACCAGTTCCCGTTACAGTGGCACACAGCACTGCTCTGGTCCCACTGCACCAGCACCCATTGAACTGGAACCCCCAGCTGCCCACTGCCCCATTCCCACTGCCCCAGCACCCATCCCTTCTGCATTGGCGCCCACAGCATCCATGGTGCTTCCTCCCCCAGCCACCGTGCACGGGCAGCAGTATCCCCCAGACCATCCTCAGCTGGGGCCCCAAGTGCTGCCCCCATCCCACTCCCAAATCATCCCCCAGCCCAGTCTCTTGGCCCTCGGATCCCCATCCTGCAGTGCAACCTCCCTGCCCTGTCATCTGCTTGCACTCTGCCACCCGGGTTGTCCTCAGTCCACGCTCAGACTTTGCACCTCCAGCAGCTCCTGGTACCTGCCAGGTCCAGGCTCTCCTCAGGGTTTCTCTTTGCCTCTTCCCTTCTTATGGCCATGCTGGGGAAGGGGGGCTCCTGTCCCACCCCAACCCCACAGGTCCTCCATCACACAGCAGCAGTCTCCAAGCTCATCTCAGCACTCCAAGCTCACACGGCCTCAGTGACCTCCCAAATCCCCCACCACAGTGTCCTCCCATCCCTCTCCTTCTAACAGAAAGATCTCCCACCCTCTGTCCTCCTCTGTGCTTGTCCCTTCCTTACCCAGTTTGGGGAACTCTCCTTCACCCACCCTGTTCTCAGGGAGTCAGGTAAACCAGCCGGCTCCTCTCCACGGGCACAGCTCCTTCTTGAAGGAGACAAACCTCTGGCAAGCTGAGGAAGTGGCTCCCAGCATCAATTTGGGGATCTGCCTGGGGCTGAGCTGCACCCCAGCTGGGTGTCCCATCAAAGGACCCGCTGGCAGGCAGGGGAAGCCAAATTCAAGGTGCTTCCCCTGCTTCTCTTTCGACTTGTTCACGTGTGTTCACTCGTCGTATCCATCTTCTCTGTGCTGTCTAGTGCTGTCCTCTGTAGGTTACAATCTCCCCTCTCTCCTCTTTGGGTGGTTTTTTCCCCATTTTATAAGCGTGCTCCTTCCAGATGCTCCTTCTCCAGCTGCTGCTTCTGCCTCTTTCTGTTGGAAGTTGAATTCTGCCTTTTCTCCTTTTTTTTTTTTTTAATTTTTCTTTTTTTTGTTGTTGTTTAAATTATAGCAAATTATCAGGGCTGATAGATTCAGGGCTCCAGAACTTCTGCAGCTTTGCAGAATCTAGATTTCAACAGAGAGGGGGGGAAAAAAAATGCCAAGCAGATGGAAAGGTGCATAAGTGCAGAGAAAATGTTTATTCCAGCGAGGGAAAATTAATTTAATCTTGAGAAGAGTGAGAGGTCTTCGTAAATTAAATAACCTGTCTGGGAAGTGTGGATTTCACCTTTCTGAGTGACATCGAAGGAGTTCAGAAGTTTTGCAGAGTCTGAAAGATTTGGAAGCTTTGGATCCTTCTGCAGCAGAGAGAAAGGACACAGAAAGCAAAGCTCAGGGCGTTGTCCAGATGAACACACGCAGGTGCACGTCTACGTGTGGCCAAAGCAAAGGCACTTGTGGTGTGTGAAACTCCAGCATGAAGTTCTTCAGAAGGTGGAAATTGGTTTTATAGATCTAAAGGGGTTAGGGAGGATGTGATCCCACAGATCCCCACCACACTGAATCCAACATTTTGGTTAGTCCCTTATTTTCTGCTGACTTAAGCTGTGGCAAGGAATAGGAACGTGGAGATAAATTAGAAGGATGCCAGCCCACACAGAATCACAGGATGGTGGGGGTTGGAGGGGATCTCTGGGGATTATCTCCTAATTTTTTCCCCCTGGTTAAACAGAACCTCCTGGGTTCCAGTTGGTGCCTGTTGCCCCTTGTCCTGTCGCTGGGCACCACTGACAAGAGTCTGGCCCCACCTTCTTGACCCTGCTCTTTAGCTCTTCCTCAGCATTGATCAGATCCCCTCTGAGGTTTCTCTGCTTCAGGCTCAACACCCCAGGGCTCTCAGCCTGTCCTTGGCACACAGATTCTCCTCCACTTGACCAAAATGAATCCCTGTGCCTAAGGCACGTAAATCATAGAGATGTAACATAAAATCCCTCTCGTTGACACCTTAAAACCTGAGCAGTAAATACATCTGCTGATCCTCAGGAAGACATGAGGCTCCTTGGATCCACACTCTTGGGTGAGAAGCACCCGTATGAATCTTCAACTTTTGTTTTGCAGTAGAGTGAGATATAAATGGAAGCATTCCTCATTTCTTCAAACTTTTCTGTGGAGCCAATTTGCTACATATGGCTTGAGAAGGAAGAAAAAAAAATACTAAAAGAACAACAAACCCCAAACCAAAACAGCACGGAGGTAATAAAACTATTTGGTCTCATTATTGAAATAAAAGTGTAGGTGCACGTTGGGTTTCGTGAGCCAACCAGGAGGGAGAAGTGTCATCTGTTTTGATGCAAAAACGATCCAAACTTGCATGATGAGACATGAGGGTGGGAGGAGACAGCAGTTCAGGATTTCAGCGTTGGCACATTAGATGAGAAAAGTAGTTGCTTGGGCAATAGATCATCAAATAGACTCATAGAATCTTTTAGGTTGGAAGAGACCTCCAAGATCATCAAGTCCAACCATCAAGCCAACACTACAGGTGAGACTGAACTTCTCAGTGGCCAGCTGTGTACTAGAAGGGTGAATTTGGGCTGGAATGTGTGCAGGGAAGAGCCGGGTGCTGATCAGAGGTGGACTCTATGGTCCTTTCTGGACTCCGTGGTCCTCCATGTGGACTGAATGAGTTTGGTTGGTTTAGTTTAGGAAGATGAGGCTGGAGAGGGAATATGGTTTTTCTGCCTATAAATACACCCTGGAAAGTAACTGCAGGGGAAGGGAAGGATGTTGAGACATTGAAGGGCAACAGCAGAAGAGTAATGAGTAGGAAGGAACTGGCCATGGATATATTTAGTCTGGAAATTGTAAGATCCTTCCAGTAGGAGTAACAGAGACTCAAAAAAAAAACCACCCAAAGTAACTGGTTTTAACACATAGCTTCATAATTTTACAAAGGAAATTGCACTCCAATACAAAACAACGAACTGTTGGGAGCCCTTGAAAGGTTTTGCAGCCCAGATGATGTCTCCTTGGAAAGCTCTTGTCCATTTTGATGCATGGTACTCTACGTTCCTCCCTGCACCAGCCGATGAGTCACGGAGACATGACTCCGTGGGTGGCCAGAAGTGAGAGCTCCACTGCTTATATCTTAATTCCTGATTATCCCATGATGTTCTCCAGCTCCTCCTCACTCATTTAGCACACAGCAGATATGCAGCCGTGTTCAAAGCACCCCACAAACCCCTCGTGGCACTGGGACCTTTGGCCAAGGATGTGGGGAAGGTGTTTTGCTCCTTCCATCATGGGTCTGCTGGAAGGGGTCCAGAGGAGGGCCACAAAAATGATCTGAGGGCTGGAACCTCTCTCCTATGAGGACAGGCTGAGAGAGTTGAGGTTGTTCAGCCTGGAGAAGAGAAGGCTCCATCTGGAGAGGACTTCTTGCAGTCTTCCAGTATCTGAAGGGGACCTACAAGAAAGCTGGGGAGGGACTTTTTACAAGGGCTTGTAGTGATAGGACAAGAGGTAATGGTTTCATATTGGAAGAGGATAGATTTGGATTAGAAATTAGGAAGTTCTTCACTGTGAGGGTGGTGAGACACTGGCACAGGCTACCCAGGGGAGTTGTGGCTGCTCCATCACTGGAGGTGTTCAAGACTAGATTGGATGAGGCTTTGAGCAACCTGGTCTAGTGGGAGGTGTCCCTGCCCATGGACCAGGGGATCTGCCAGGGACCTTTAAGGTCCTTTCCAACTCAAGCCATTCTATGATTCTTTAATCAACAAGAGCTGCAGTCCTGCTTTGTGGAAGTGCTGGCCCTTACAGAGAGCTGGAAGAGTCACTAGTCAGAGCCTGTTTCTTTTATTAGCCAACACTGTGTTTTCAAGTTGTTTTTTTTTTCTTTTGAGTTGTGAGTGTCAATCACACCCATGTTGAGATCTCTCTTAATTCAGATGCTTGAGAGAAGAAAGCTTTTTTTCTCTGCTAAACAGTGACCCACTCTTCCACCACACTGGAGGCACTTGTGTCCAGAGCTTCAGGTAAACTCTGGGTGACCCTTGCATCTGCAAGTATTTATAAAACATGTTTAGCAAGGGCTTTTCCCTCACAGCACTCAGACCTGATCTGTCTGTGCCTTGCATTCTTTTTCTGCTCTTCAGCAGCACCAGCAAGACACGAGGAAGAGGAGAGATGTGTTGGTACCCAGCAAACCAAGGTGTGAGGTCACAACCTTCTCGTGCTGGTTGCTGAAAGGCTTTTTTCACCCTGATCAATGCACTCATTGAGCTGGGTGGTCTTCCATCTTCCAGGTATTTATCCAGATGAGGGGAACAAACACTATATAGAGAGTAAATCTGGAGCTACCTCCTTTAAATAACTGGAGGATGGATCCATTGGAGTGTTTGGGGGGTGTGGAGCATTCCACGACCAGCAGAGAGAATTACAATTAATGGGGATTTACTTTAAGCAAAGTAGGTCAGAAAAAATGCCATCTTATTGTGTCATTAGTTTCCATCCATTACTTCCGTGTTGTTTGCTCAGTTCCCAAGTCAAACTGAGTGTGGGCTGACAGCCTTGCAAGCTCAACTTGGTATTGTCTCTAAAAATCAAACCACATTATTTCTGCCTCATGCATCATCACTAACGATCAAGCATCCAGCACTAGAATATAGCAGGTGGCTTTGTTATTCATGCATGAGGCAGGGAAGGCTCTGGCTGCCTTTGCCACCACGTTCAGGTCTCTGCAGCGTGAAAAGTTGGATGTGTTGGTGAACTTCAGAGTTGTTGTGTGAGCTTGACTTAGAAGACCAGCTCTAGGTCAGTCCTCCTGTTCTTTAGCTTCTCTATTTTCTACTGGGATTTCTGAATACTGGGTCCAGCTCTGGGCTGCCCAGGTCAGGAGAGACAAGGAGCTACTGGAGAGAGTCCAGTGGAGGCTGGGAAGCTGCTGAGGGGCTGGAGCATCTCTGTGCCAGGACAGGCTGAGAGCCCTGGGGCTGCTGAGCTGGAGCAGAGAAGCCTCAGAGGGGATCTGATCAATGCTGGTCAAGGTTTAAAGGGCCCCTGGGGGGCGAGAGGCTGGGACCAGACTCTTGAGGAAAGATGCAGAAGGTGCCAAATGTTATTTATTGAAAAGCCAGCTCACAGTCATCCTAAGAACTGCCTCTAAGAGAGCGTGAGGAATGTTTGGTGGAGCCTTCCAGTTCTAGCACTTCTTTTTCATTTGAGGGCTTAGTGCTTGAGCATTCAGTTTAGCAATTAAATTGATTGATAAGTGTTATCAGTGAGTGTCAATAATCATGTGTTAGTCCCCACTGGTAGCTCAAAAGACCTGAATGTGGTGTGTTCTCACAGCTGGACCAGGTGCTTGACCTCTAATCCCAGTTCCTTATAATTCCATGTACAACTAAGTGGTTTTCAATGGCTTACAATTCATGGGAAATACATTCCAGTTAAAGAATATCTTCAGACTCCAGTAGTCCAGCCAGGGGCACCTTCTCTTCAAAGCAAATACCCCTGTGGGGCTGCTCTAGCTGCAGATGTCCCTGCT
>NW_008591887.1:0-325 GCF_000691845.1 Merops nubicus | reverse complement strand
GATGGGTGTGGTTGGACTGGATGTTCTCAGAGGTCTCTTCCAACCCAAAGGATTGTGTAATATCAGTAGTACAAAGTGAAGTGATGGATGGGGCAGAGAACTTGGGAGCTGTAGTGCAAGAACAAGAGCTCTTGTGGTACCAGAGGGTGTCATTTGAAGTGACAGCCTGGGGCTGTGTGGAGCTGTGGCTGTGTCCTGGCTGGGCTGTGTCCTGCAAGCTGATGTGCTTTCTGAAGAGGACAAAAATTGTGTCTTGAAGTTTAAACCAAGGACTTGGGGCTTAGCTGATGCATTTGCCTTTGAGGGAACTGGGATTGTTTAGTCT
>NW_008591886.1:990-2125 GCF_000691845.1 Merops nubicus | reverse complement strand
GTGTTTTGAGGCTGTTTTGGGGTGTTTCAGGTGGTTTTGTGGCTTTTGGGTGTATTTTGAGGTCTTTTGGGGATATTTTAGGTCTTTTTGGGGTTGTTTTTAGTGTTTTGGGCTGTTTCTGGTGGTTTTGGTGTTTTTTTCGGGGGTGTTTTGAGGCTGTTTTTGGGGTGTTTTTGGTGTCTTGGGGTGTTTCTGGTGGCTTCAGTGTCATTTTGAGGCTGTTTTGAGGCTGTTTTTCAGGTGTTTAGGTGGTTTAGGAGCTTTTTGGGGTGTTTTGGAGTTGGTTTTGGGGTGTTCTGGGTGGTTTAGAGGCTTTTTTGGGTGTTTTGGGGTGTTCCCGTTTGGGTGTTTTCTGGGGTCTGTTTTTTGGCTGTTTTTAGGGTGTTTCTGGGGTGTTTTGGGGGTGTTTGGGGCCACTTTTGGGGTGTTTCGGGGCTGGTTTTAAGGTGTTTTGTGTGTTTTGGGGCCTTTTTGATGTATTTTGAGCTATTTTGTGGACGTTTTAGGCCATTTTTTGGGGCTGTTTTTGGTGTTTTGGGGCGTTTTGGGTGTTTTGGGTGTTTTGGGCTTGTTTTGGTTATTTTGAGGACTGATTTCATGCCTTTTTGGGGGCGTTTTGGGCTGGTTTTAGCTGTTTTGGGCATTTTGGGTTGGTTTGGGCTGTTCTGGGAGCTGGTTTCGTTCTGTTTTTGGGTGTTTTGGGGCTGTTTTGGTGACGTTCTGGGGCTGTTTTGGGGTGTTTGGGTGTTTTGGGAGCTGGTTTCATTCTGTTTTGGGTGTTTGGGGGCTGTTCTGGGGCTGTTTTGGGCGTTTTGGGCTGGTTTTGGCTATTTTGAGGACTGGTTTTATGGCATTTTGGGGGCGTTTTGGGCATTTTGGGCTGGTTTTGGCTATTTTGATGACTGGTTTAATGCCATTTTGGGGGCGTTTTGGGCATTTTGGGCTGTTCTGGGAGCTGATTTTGTGCCCTTTTGGGTGTTTTGGGGCTGTTTCGGTGCCGTTCTGGGGCTGTTTTGGGGTGTTTTGGGTGTTTTGGGCTCTTTTGAGGACTGGTTTCATGGCATTTTGGGAGCGTTTTGGGCTGGTTTTAGCTGTTTTGAGGTGTTTGGGCTGGTTTGGGCTGTTCTGGGAGCTG
>NW_008591886.1:0-493 GCF_000691845.1 Merops nubicus | reverse complement strand
CTTGTTTGTGCGTTTTGGGCATTTTGGGCTGGTTTTGGCTATTTTGATGACTGGTTTAATGCCATTTTGGGGGCGTTTTGGGCATTTTGGGCTGTTCTGGGAGCTGATTTTGTGCCCTTTTGGGTGTTTTGGGGCTGTTTTGGTGCCGTTCTGGGGCTATTTTGGGCGTTTTGGGCTATTTTGAGGACTGGTTTAATGGCATTTTGGGGACGTTTGGGGCGTTTTGGGCTGGTTTTAGCTGTTTTGGGCATTTTGGGTTGGTTTGGGCTGTTCTGGGAGCTGGTTTCGTTCTGTTTTGGGTGTTTTGGGGCTGTTTCGGTGCCGTTCCGGGGCTGTTTTGGGGTGTTTGGGCTGGTTTGGGCTGGTTTGAGCTGGTTCCGGCCGCTTTGGGAGCTGGTTTCGTGCCGTTTTGGGGGTGTCCTCTCTCTCCTGACCCCGTTTTGGGGCCGTTTGGGGTGTTTTTTGGGGTGCCGGCGCCCGTCTCTCACGTGTC
>NW_008591885.1:0-2770 GCF_000691845.1 Merops nubicus | reverse complement strand
CACACTGTACCTCCCCGCTCTGGTCTCCTAACAGTTCACAAAGACAACAGGAGAGGAATTTGGTGGAAACCCAGCACTCAGTGCCCTCGGTGAGGGCTCCCTGGTGTCTCCTTTCCTGTACACCTCAGGAGGACTGTTTGGATTATTAAATTACATGCAACTATTTGTACCTCTTCCAAGTGTTGAGTGCACGCTGTTGAAAGAAGCCCCTTCTGCTCTGGAGAGGCACAACCCCGGGCACGTACACAGCAGCAGCACCACTCCTCTTCCCAGAAGAGTCTCATGTTCTCTCTTGTTTATGCAGGACGAGGCAGTAAGTGTAAAGAAACCAGTCAAACTAAATTTATTCCCTTGAAAAAAATGTGAGTAATCCTGACTGAGATTTCGGCGTGTGCTTTTAAGGAGCTGTGATATCTGCTCAGAGTTTCAGCGTGGCTGAGGCAAAAGGTTTTGGCTGGAAGTGACTAATGTGGGTCTTTGTAGCTAGAGAAGAAAAAGTTGCTAAACAATCAGATCTTGAAACTCACAGTTCTTAAACTCTGGTGAGAAAGCCTCTGTGGTTTTTGTTCTGGGGGTTCAGTGTAGAAACCAGCCCCTCGTGAGCACCACACTGAAGCAACACCCCTGTCAGGAGCACACAAACATTGCTTTGGGAGAGGAGAAGCCTGTGGCTGTTGCTTCTGCTTTCCCTCAGGTGCAAGCACTGAGGTGACTGGCACCAAGGCAGGTCTGGGTTAATGAATACAAGTTTTGGTTTCTATGTGACACTTCTCTCAATGGCTTTGTGTGGCAAAACCTGTGCACCTGACCTGAGCCTGTACTTCTCCCTGCAGAGCCAGCTCAGGATCAGGTGGGCTGGCAGCTGGGGCTGGGTTTGCTGCCCTGTCTCCAGCTCCTCCAGCCAACTGGAATAAGCAAATCAGGGAAAACAGACACGTTTTTGGCTGTGATGTTCTCCACCTCGCCAGCTCAAAGCACTGAGTAATCAGAGATGTGATGAGGTCAGAACTGCAGAGAGCCCAAAGCCTGCCTGGTTCTGGTCCAGCCCTTCCTGGTAGCACGTGTGACCCTGCTGCTCAGAGCCTGGCAGTGATGAGAAGGTTTCCATCTCCATGGGTTATTTCAGAGCACAAAGTTGTGGTGAACTGAGTGGAATTAACGGTTCCTTCTACCTTCAGTCTTCCTTTGTACTGAAACAGAGTGTGTGGGGCTGAGGGCTGTGGTGAGATGCCAGCACTCCTCACCTGGGCACAAAGCACAGCCCCCAGCCCCAGCAGGTGAGGTGTAGCACCAGGCACCGTGTTCCCTGGTGTGTCTGAGCTGCTGTGTGTGAGGGAGGGGCACTAGAAAGGCCGTTGCAGGTGGGTCTTGGTGGGAAGTGTCCTGAGCTGCCTGGCCCCAGCTCTGAGCCACCTCCCAGTCCCTGCTGTGGCTCTGGAGTGCTGCACTGTGGTGACTCTGCTCCCGTGGGATCTGTCAGGGGCTCTCCTCCAGCACCCCCTCACAGGGCATCCAGGATGAAGCATTTCTCATGCAGGAAGAAGCTGGAGCTGCAGCTTGGTCACGTTTTTATCCTCTTACATCCCACCTTCTCTGCAGGCTGTGGTGGGCTCTTGAGGTTGTTGGTGCTTCCTCTAGAGCAGCAGCTTCTGGAGGAACATGATTGGGTAAGAATCTTACCTTCTATTTTTTTGTCTGTTTTTTTTTTCTTCATGGCTTTTCCTTTTTTTTAACTGATTTAAACACTAGAAAGAAATATCCCTGTGAAGGTTGATACTTAGTCTAAATTCTGTGATTTTTAAATGAGCTCTTGATTTTGGGGGCCAGCTCCTGACTTCTTTTTCTTCTGTTTGTCTAGCCCTGCTTGTGGGCTGGAGAATGGATGGAAGCTGGGGACTCATGAGTCTCTGGTCTTCCCAAGAAATCCCCTGCAAATGTTTGTGGGCTGTTACAGAGCCCCTGTTGCTGCCTCCCTGTGTGGAGACAGGATCTGGTAACGGGCAGGTCTCACCCGTGTGTTTATAACACAGCTCAGGGGTCTTAGTTCTGGCTGAGATGCAGGACTGGGGGAAACATCTTCTGCATTGCAGCTCAACAATTGTAAAGCATGAGCTGAGCCCAGACTGAGGGCTGCAGACTTCTTCATGTGGTTTTCTGGTAGGAGCAGAATCAGGCCCCAGGCAGGGGCAGATCCCTTTGAGACGTGTGACTTCCACCTGAAAAATGCAGACAGGGGCTGTGGTCACAGGCTTCTTCCCCACTCATGAGTGGGAAATGCAGAATAAAGCCAACCAAGCACAGGTTGAAAGCAAGGATTCCATTCCAGTTTGATCCTTTTGACTCTTGGCAGTGCTGGACTGCAGTGGTTGGACTCAATCTTAAAGGTCTTTTCCAACTTAAACAGCTCAATGATCCTGCTAACGAGTAGACAAAACCACTTGTTCCATATTTGGGGTGGATGTGTTCAGGATTCCTCTCCAAAAGTGTCTGCAAGTCCTGTGGGCATTGACATGCCTCAGAAGTCAGGCTGCTTCTCAAAGCTTCAGAGATCCCCCCATAAGCCCAACAGGGCCTGATCAGGAACCATCTGCCCCTATGGGACCCCCCAGTGACAAGGAACCAAAGCCCAGCAGAGTCAGTACCAAGAACAGGACACACATGGCAGTGCCAGCAGGTCTGGATTCGGGGTGTTCAGGAGGCATCAGCTGCTCTTTTAGCTCTGTCCCTCAGTGGTCTGTGCTGGCTGTGGGTCAGGGGTAATCACAGAATT
>NW_008591884.1:3106-8022 GCF_000691845.1 Merops nubicus | reverse complement strand
ATTATTATTATTATTTTTATTTAAAAAGTGCAATTCAATCAGAAGGAATTCAAAGTCCTGGACCCAGGGAGGAATAATCACCATAAACCAACAGAGTGAGAGGGAAGAACAACTAGCACAGTCCTGTAAAAGAAATCTAGCATGGTGCCTACTCACGACCAACTCAAATTTAGAGCAGTATTTCACCAAAATAAACAGAAAATGTGACTGTGTTGATCAGAAAATCAAATTAATCTCCATTCCAGATAGACAGTTAGAGCAGAAATGCACCCAACGTCTCTTTCCTTGCAGAATAAATGGCTATTAGCTGAAGAGAAGCACTTGAGCAGTGTCTAAATTTCCCATCCATGCTATTAGCAAATGCACATTTTCCCCAAATTTCTCTTAAAACAAGTGTAAATCATGACAATAAAACGCTGCTGCTCTCAGAAGCTGGAAAATAACTCCCCTCCCTCCCTGCCCTGCCCCTGCAGGAACAGTCCCACCAGCAGAGAGCTGGGAATTCAATTTCTTCTCCTGTTGCCCTCTCCCCTTTCCATCATGAAGAAGGTCCCAAAGAGGGGGTCGCAGAGAGGTTGGGGACCTGGAGGAACATCACCCCGTGCCCCAGCTTCTGCTGCTGGGGGAGCAGCCAACTCGGCCCTCAGCCATGGCTGGGAAGGTCCCTGCTTCCAGCTCCTCCTCCTCCCCGTGGGGAAAACAAGTCCTGAGAGAGGCAGAGAACACAGGGGAAGTAAGGAAAGAAAGTAGAGAAAGCAAAGAAAGCAAAGAAGTAGTAAAGAAAAATGTAAAAAGTACAGAAAAAAAGTAAAAAGTACTAAAGTAGTAACAAAAGACCTGGAGTTCTTAGAGATACAGACCCCCAGAAGAAAGTAGAAAACCCCCAACCAACCAACCAACCAACCCACCCCCAACAAAACCCCTCTGGAGATTGTTCATCCCCTGGTCCCAAGATGTCATGATGAGTAAAAGGAGGAAGAATTTTAGTATTTTGACCCAAATCAGTCAAGTGGTGGCATCAGATGATGGTTGTAGGTCCCTCCCAACTCACCAGGGAGGTGCTAAGAGGGTCCCTGCTGCTGGGGGGAGGAGGGGAGCCCCCAGCAGTGTGGCAGCCACCCCTGGGCTGCTTGTTTTCATTATGGTGAATGAAGCTTAATTAAAGAAACCAAAAAGTGTCCTACTGTCTGCTGCCCGTTGTGCTCCTCCCTGGAGTGAAGGAGAGAGGTGGGCTCCTCAGCTGCTCCTGCCTTCTTCCTCCACCAAAGCCTGGAAAAAAAAACCCTTAATTCAATCAATATACTGCAGGGGAGCTGAGAATGGAAAAAATAGCTTGTGCTGGTATTAGAGCCAAAGTGGATGCTCAAAATTCACTGCAGGGAATGGCACAAAAGCACAACAAGGACCTTGAGGGGCTGGAGTGTGGCCAGAGAAGGGCAACGGAGCTGCTGGGGAAGGGTCTAGAGGCCAAGTGTGGGGAGGAGCAGCTGAGGGAGCTGGGGGTGCTGAGCCTGGAGCAAAGGAGGCTCAGGGGAGACCTTCTGGCTCTGCACAGCTCCTGACAGGAGCCTGGAGCCAGGGGGGGGTCGGGCTCTGCTCCCAAGGAATCAGAAATGGGCTGAAGTTGCCCCAGGGGAGGTTTTGGTTGGATCTGAGGCAGAATTTCTCTGCTGGCAGAGTGGTGAGGAGTGGCCCAGGCTGCCCAGGGAGGTGCTGGAGTCCCCACCACTGGAGGGGTCCAAAAAACACATAGACATGGCACTTGGGGACATGGTTTAGTGGCCTTGGGAGTGTTGGGTTGATGGTTGGACTGGATGATCTTGGAGGTCTTTGCCAACCTTAACGATTCTATGAGTCAAATGAACGGGGGAGAAGCTAAGACAAAACCTGCAGCATCAACAGAGTTCAGCAACTGCAGCTATGGATTATTTTAACTTTTTTTAAGAAGCATAATCCACTTTTGACCAATTCCTGTCACTGCCATCAGCACCAGCCCTTCCCTTCAGGCTCTACAAGGTTCCTTCTTTTCAGGCTCTGTGATGTTCACCCCTATTCTGCTCTCCACCAAAGGTCCAGGAGAGCTGGCAGGACGTGTCCCACTGCCAGGCTTCTGTGCCTCCTGCTCAGCTGAGGTGTCTCCAGCCTGGCAGCTGGATGGTGACCACAGCCTCACACAGAGGGCTGGGCATTCCTCCAGGAATCAAAATCCCCAAAATGAGGTGCTTTGGGGCTGTTGGGTTGGGGTCTGCCCCACCAACAGCACACAGCACTGCTGGGTCAGGAGTGAGAGAACCCCCAACAGAACCTGCTCCTCTCCAAGGCTGGAAACTGCCCCAAATTACCCCAAGGCTGGACCCGAGGGCCAGAGCAGGGACTGAAGCTGCCTGAGGAGTATTGAACTGTTAGAGGCCATCTGCTCAACCAGACCCCACCACAAAGAGCCATCTGCAGGCAGGAGAAGGGGAACATCACCCCAATTTGCATGAGATTAAATATTATTGGAATGTTTTAAAGCCACGCTAAGGGGAGTGTACTACAGGAGGTTGTATTCCATTCAAGACAGGAGGAACCCCAATGACCTCCCCAAATATCATCCCTTTCCCTTAATACCCTTCAGTGGATCTCACTCCACAGGCATCCCCCCACCCCTCACGACCCTGAAAGGTCCCTTTCCACCCAAAACTTTGTGATTTGTTTCATTCTCCAGCAGTGTTTAAGGTACACACCCAAACCACACACACAACTAGGTATAAAACACCTCAAGAGGGTTTCTTCCAGCTCTCCAGTTTCCCTTCCTGAACCACGTCCATGGATGTGGGGCAGGGAGGGGATGCCACCCAAGGCAGGATTTGGGATGTGTTTTTCCAGCTCTGACTCCCTTTATAAACATGTTTTCTAAGCTACAGTGCCAAGAGCCAACCCTGGGTCATTTGAAGGTTTTGATGAGCTTCTTATTTGAAGTCTCAAACCATTAATTTTTCCCCAAATGAACTCACAACTTTGGAAAATATGCAGCCAGTTCTGTTTCTGCTGGGATGTAGGCAGCTAAAAATACACCCAATTATTTCTGCTGGAAATGTCAGCCCAGACAGGTCTGGAAATTATTCCCTTCCCATCACACCTTAAATAATTCTATCACTCTGCAACATCTCAAATTAACTAGGTGAGGTCTCCCCTCTGGAGGGAAGTTTTACTTGCTCCTGAAACCCAGGAGAGAAGTGGATGTGAACGTGGGCATGGGATCCTTTGAAGAGTTTGCAGGAAGGAAGGAGGGGAAAAAAAAAACCCCAAACTTCTGGAGGAAGTTGAGCTCTTAATGTACAAAACCCCCTCTCTCCAAAATATTCCTTGAGATGTTTCTTGTGTAGCATCTCCTGCTCCCTTTCTCCCTCGCTCAGCACCTCCTCCTAGCACTCCTGAGGAAATGCTGCCACACTAATAACTAATAGCTCATTATTTGGGTGATTTAAGGGTAAATTGGCAGTAAAACAGCCACGAGTGGAAGCAGTAATTGCAGCAGCCCAGCCAGCGTTCAGTGTCGCCCTCAGGAAACCACCAGCAGCTGCAAGAAAGCTGAAAGAGTCACAGAATCCTAGAATGAGGATCATTCAGCTTAGAAAAGCCCCAGGCTTTATGTATGGCCCATAACTCCAGCTGTATTCCAGACAGAAGGGGATCAATTTCCTGTCACTGTGTTATCAGAGCCCTTGGTAAGAGCTGAGGGGTTTGTACCCAGGCCCTGGGAGGCAAATGGATTTTATTCCCCTAATTTTACAGACTAGAGCTTAAGGCAGAGAAATTGAGACCAAAGGGATTTTGAAAGCCCTGTTTAAACTCCCTGCTGATGGGATGTCCTGTAGTCCTCTGCACTGTGTCACACCTCCAAACAAGGCTTGGAAGCCTCCAGCACAGATCTGACAGCAAACAGGAAGGAAGGAGGGGTTGCCCCAGGAGAGGTTGAGGTTGGAGCTGAGGAACAATTTCTTGCCCTGGAGGGTTGCCCAGGGCTGTGCCAGGCTGCCCAGGGCAGTGGTGGAGTCCCCACCCCTGGAGGGGTTTCCAAGCCGTGGAGATGTGGGGTGAGGGACACGGGGCAGTGGGGACCTGGCAGGGATGGGGGAAGGGTTGGACTTGATCTTAAAGGTCTCTTCCAACTAAAACCATTCAATGATGCCACGATCCCAAAGCCCCTGGGGGAACTCTAGCACCATGATGTACAAACAGAGGGACCTGCAGCCCTCCTTGCAGAGAGCAGCTGGTGGCCACTCAGGTCTGGACGAGCCACTGTGGTGACTGTTGCTGTGGTCCCTGGCAGGAGGAGACTCAGCATTTCCATTTGCTTGAAGTTTTTTAGGAGAAACAGGCCTTGCTCTGGGGAGGAAGGGCTGGCCAAGCCCCTGGGGACACTAGAGGGGAATTCCATGTACCTGGCTGCTCCTCCTGCTCCCCCTTCCCCTTTCAGCAGCAGACACCCTGAGTCACGCTGCCCCATGCAGATTTTATGACCACCACCAGCAGGAAAGCAGAGCCCTGTAAAGCCAAGTGGTGCCAGCAGAGCACCCCCACCTCCTCCAGGGAGGGCCTGAGGAGGGCTGGGCTCCATCAGGAGAGAACTCCTTCTGCTGAGCTGCCTCTGCTCCAGCCTGGGGCACCCGCACTGCCTGCCCTGGCTCTAAACCCTTCGAAGTGGGGCTCACCATCCCTCTGACAAACAGCAACTTCTGTCTTCTTAGAACAGCATAATCATGTGGAGATCTGGGAGCTCTTGGCATCACAGAATCATAGAATCATTTTGGTTGGAAGAGATCTTTAAGATCAAGTCCAACCCTTCCCCATCCCTGCCAGGTCCCCACTGCCCCGTGTCCCTCACACCACATCTCCACAGCTTGGAAACCCCTCCAGGGGTGGGGACTCCA
>NW_008591884.1:0-2758 GCF_000691845.1 Merops nubicus | reverse complement strand
CGGGATGTGAGGTGCAGCCTCCCCAGTGCTGAGTCCAGGGGTCAATCCCTGCCCTGCTCCTGCTGCCCACACCAGTGCTGACAGAAACAAACCTAGCAGGGATCTCCACAACTGAAGAGCTCTTCCCTGGGAGGGGAAGGGTTTCTGGAGCTTTGAATCCTCACCTGCTGGCTCTGGGTGCTGCAGGAGCAGCAGGGCTGAGTGCCCTGTGCTGCTGAGGCAGCTTCCTCTGCAGGAACAGTGTTCCCCTGCTAAACTCTGCCGTTTTTCCCAATTAAATCATTTAAAAGCCACGACTAGAGGTGTTTTCATGCAATATGCATAAGGCCACTTATCTCTGAATTCTCTGAAAGCCAAGTGAGCTACCCACAACAGTTAACACGAAGAGTCCCTCAGCCTGACCTGCCAAACCCACTCTGGGGAATGAAGCCAGTGTGAATAAAAAATCAAGTATGAGCACAAAGCTCTGGTTCCATCAGGAGGAATTTTGTGGCACAGAAATACACCCCAAACTTCCCGAGCCCCCAGCTACATTTGAGGCTGTTTTTTTCCTACAGAACTCCCCCAATTCTTTCCAAAGCTGTTGAGAAGCTGAAGTTGGGGTTTTTTTGTTCATTTTTGTTCTCTTTAACACACCTTGTTCAGATTCCTTCACACTCATGTTTGCTCAAAACCTGTGTTACCACAGAATCCTTCAGGTTGGAAAAGACCTTTAAGATCATCCTGAACGACTGACTCTGGGGTCCAACATCCACCAGCCTGGGAAGGAACTCAAGGAACTGGAAGGAGATTTTGGGTTATTTCCTGAGGAAATGTTGCTGTGAAATAACGACAGCAACGTGGGACTGATGCAGCTGGGCCACAGAGCCAAGAAAACCCAACAGCCTTAAACACAGCGTGGAGTGAGCAGAGGGCAGCCAAGGACACAACATGCCATGAAAAACCCTCAGGGGGCTGGAGCCCCTCTGCTGGGAGACAGCAGGAGGGATTTGGGCTTAGGCAGCCTGCAGAGAAGCTCCAGAGAGACCTTCTGGTGGCTTGACAGGACTTAAAGGTGGCTGTGAGAAAGCTGGGGACAGATGTTTAGCAGGGCCTGCTGCAGGAGGACAAGGGGGGATGGTTTCAAACTAAAAGAGGGAGATTTAGGCTGGAGAGGAGGGAGAAATTTTTGGCACTGAGGGTGGTGAGCCCCTGGCCCAGGTTGCCCAGAGAGGTGGTCGCTGCCCCATCCCTGGCACCATCCCAGGGGAGGTTGGATGGAGCTCTGAGCACCCTGCTCTAGCTGCAGATGTCCCTGTCCCTGCAGGGGGGTTGGAGGTGACCTTGAGAGGTCCCTTCCCACCCAAACCACTCTGTGACTCTGTGATTCTGTGCCCCAGTCTCCTTGCAGGGTGCTCAGCCACCCCAACAATGACACAACAGGCAGGGGAAGCTCCCACCATGGCAAGAGAAGCCATTGAGGAGGAAAGAAAGAACATTTCACTTCACAGCACATCCAGACTGCTGGAGAACACGCCTGCCCCTTCCCTTGGCTGTGCTCATTAGCCCTGTTCTCACTCAGAAGTTCCCCCCAGGCAGCACCAGGGGAACAGGACCCACTCCTATTTTTAGGCCAGACAATAATAATGGCATCATTAACAGGCTTACAAGGTCTTGACGTACCCAAGGCATGACTCTGGCCTTCCCTCCTCTCCTCACAGTCATGAAGCATCACCAGGGGCCAAGCCAGCACATCACCTACAAAAAAAAAGTAAACACACAACAAAAATTCTGTAAAAAGTCACTTTTAGGGCTAGAAAGGCTGGAAAAAAAACAAATACAAAGAAGGAGCTGCAAGAGCAGCGTGCCCTCTGTGTGACTCCTGGCTCTTCACCCTCACAAAAGCTTTTACAGAGCTGGCAGAGGTTCAAGGAGAGAGATAAAAGTGACCAGCAAAGGGGAGAGCAGCCTGGGGCTCATCTCAGGGCTATGGAACATTTAGTGTGTAATTAAGGGCACTTCAGCTGTCCCCTCATCAGCCCTGGCTTCCCTTGGCATTAAAGATCAGCATCACTGAGGGCATGGGAGGACTGGGATGAAGCTGGTCCAAGGTTTTGGGGGGGGAGGCTTCACAAAACCCCAGGAACCATTCCCACCACTGCCCTGGGCAACCCTCCAGGGGATGGAATTCTTCCTCAGGTCCAGCCTAAACCTCCCCTGGGGCAGCTTGAGGTCGTTTCCTCTTTTCCTACCAATAAATTCCACCCCACCTTGTCCTGAGGCAGGACAACTGCTGGAGTAATTCCTTACACCCGTGGTAAGAAAGAAGAGCTCCACTCACAGGGTTCTCTCCTTCCCTTGCAGCTCTTTGCATCTTGAAGAGTGAAAAGGCAAAATCCCAAGGGGATAAATCACAACCTCTTGGGCTGCTCCTCGTCACGGGCTCTGCGAGGGGCTGAGGAACCCAAATTGTTCAAAAAGCTTTTTCTTTATGGTGGCTGGTTTTTAAAGCAGCTTCCAGAGACTGAGGAGATGCTGGAGCAGGTTTTGCATCTCCACTTTGAGCTTGAGTTCATCTCAAGTGGGAAGGACTTTGCTGTCCTCCAAGGAGACTCAGCCTCTGCAGCCTGCTCCCCAGGAGCTTGAAGTGTTTCTCCAGGGTCACATCCAGGAGGGTTTGGGATCTCTCCAGAGCAGAAGACTCCACAGCCTCTCTGGGCAGCTGCTCCAGGCTCCAACACCCTCACCCCAAAGTAGTTTCTCCTCCTGCTCCTGCGGC
>NW_008591883.1:25886-34202 GCF_000691845.1 Merops nubicus | reverse complement strand
CCGGGCCTCCGCTCGCGCTGGCTTCAAAAGCTTGGCCTTTAGTTATCGGTGTAACGTCCTGATTCTCCTAAGAAGCTAAAGCGGCGCTGTAGACTCTACTCGTACAGAGTTGCGGTCATTCTTGTCTGAAAGCGTTAGGGGAACAGCTGTGTACGCGTTTTTCAACGAAACTCCCAGATAAGGAGAAAAGTAACTTAGAGTATTATTCGGGGAAATTTTTCTATTCTATTGCCTGGGCTTGTAATCGATGTTATGCATTTAAAGCTGCTTCATCTGTTCAGAGTAGTACTTTTGTTGCTGTGTTATTTGGAAACTGGGTGAGTCTGTCAGTTTCTTCGTGAACTTTTTAGAGGTGTTTGCTGTTGCTTTACTATGTGTTACTGATATATTTATTAAGCTTGAGTTATATGTGCTTCTATTGTTGTGTTTTGCATCTTGTTTTTTTTTTTTTTTTTTTGCAGAATGACACAGTGACCATCAGAACAAGGAAGTTCATGACAAACAGGCTTCTTCAGCGCAAACAGATGGTAAAAGAATGTGGAAAAATGCCTTTAGTTATTTGTTGGTTTTTTCTGGGCTGCAAGTGTTTTTAGCCACTATAAATAGGAGGCTCTTGACACCTCTGGGGTTCCTTTTGTAAGAACTTACAGGTTTAAACGTGTCAATGTATGCTGAAGGTGAGTCTCCGTGGTGAAGCAGCGAGTTGCTCTGTCACCAGAAGTTGCACCAGGCGAGGTTTAGATAGGGCACTGCACGAAATTTCTAACTAGAAGTGTCGGCAAGCATTGGAGCAGGCTGTCCGTAGAAGTGGTTGAGTCACCTCCCTGGTTGCATGTGAAAGTGGGACTTTGCTGTCTTACGTTTATGGTTGTACTCAAGCTTAAAGGCTTTTTCCAGTGTAAGTGATGCTGTGAAGTGTGAAAGTGACGGACGCTTTTGTATCAAAGGGTAATTTCTACTGCTATGGCAGCTTAGTGCGAGCATTTAGCTTAGGGTGGGACTGTAATATTGGGATGTTTTGCTAAATATTGACCTTTTTTTTATATATTTTTTTAATATGATTTTTTAAAATTCCTTTTTAGGTGATTGATGTTCTTCATCCTGGAAAGGCCACAGTCCCCAAAACAGAAATCAGGGAAAAACTGGCAAAAATGTACAAGACAACCCCTGATGTAATTTTCGTCTTTGGCTTCAGAACTCACTTCGGTGGTGGCAAGACAACAGGTTTTGGCATGATCTATGATTCCCTGGACTATGCAAAGAAAAATGAACCAAAGCACAGACTTGCCAGAGTAGGTTGTTTTCCAGTAATGTGGTTATAACTTGGATGCATTTGAAGTGTTTAGTTGTTCATCACTTAAATGTGTAAAAGCTGAAGTTTTGTGGAAGTACCGTTGCTGTACTGAGTTACATGAAAGGCTGTAAAGTAGTGTAGATTAGCTCTTGAGTTTACACAATAGGTTAAGTTTCTATTGTGTATTAGAGAGGAATTGGGAGGGCAAAACTGATGTTACCTGTGATGTTTAGCAGTAGTAGCTAACTTAACACATCTTGAAGCGGCGTAAGAGAAGGGGCTCATCCAGACACTGGTGTTTATACTCGGGATTGAATCACTCATTAGTTAGTGAGCTTGTCTCACTATTTAGCAAATGTTTCAAGCTTAAAGAGTATTTGAAGAGTCCAGAAATAGTAGAACTTAATTTCAGAGTTACTAGCAGTGAAACAATGTTAAATGCAACTTTAACTGTTTTTCATAGCATGGCTTGTATGAGAAGAAGAAGACTTCTAGGAAGCAGCGAAAGGAGCGTAAGAACAGAATGAAGAAAGTCAGGGGCACAGCCAAGGCAAATGTTGGTGCTGGCAAGAAGGTAGGATAAGAATATCTGTAAGCTGGAGTGGTCATGTTGCTTTTGAAATGTGGATTAGACATTTTTTTTCAACAAAATAACGTTGTTTTTCTTCCATTTCTTTCACCTGTTCTACTGGATAACAGAAGGTAATCTGTGTGGTGTTGTATAGCTTGTAACCAGCTCAGTAGCTTAGTTTTGCTCCTCACTGCTGTAAGCTTAGCTGATAAAAAATGAAACAACACTCCTTACATGATTTGTTTCTTATGTGTCACTTGAGCTAAAGTTAAATTTCCATAAACCTAACAATATTGCTCTAATCACGTAACTCAGTCTTGCAGCATACAGATCAGATAATCTTAACACTTGCTACTCAGGCTGCCTTACTCCACTTACTTCTAATGCTTACTTCACTGACTTTACTGTTATTTATGGTGATATTTATAGAGGAGATTTTAATTGAGCTTGTGTGGTGTCGTAGGCGGCAGGGACAGTGTAAACAAAAATGGGGTAGAATACCTGTTTTATCCTGGCTTTCAGTGAGTGACTACCACCATAGTGGAGTTTTCCCCTGGTGGGAGCTGGAACTTGATACAAGCAGCCTGGATGAAGACAGAGTTCCTCTATCATTAAATAACCAGAAAAATTCTCAAAACTGAGCAATAGCCTGAGTACAAAGACGGTCATCTTTCTTAACAGTTTTTAGTCCTCTGAAAAAAATACTGAATAAGCTGTGCAGCTTCATGTTTGAACAAGGAGAGTGATGTGTTTTGATTCTTAGCTCTGTAGTTACTGAAGTGCTGTGACATATTGAACTTTAGTAATCTTTCGTTTTGCTTTTTTTCTACTTCCTTGGAATTCTCCATCAGAAATGAAGTATCTAGCAGGTACTGAAAATAAGTATGGATCTGGTTACTGAATTGTGCCTCACTGAAACGTGCCCTTTTAATGGGAGCACTGTACTGCCTTGCATATATGCATGTTGGCTTTCAACTTGTCTGAACCCTTGGAAGACAGAAACAACTACACAAGGAACTTCATTTTGTGTGACTTGGAAATAAAATTTGGCTAATAGCAAAGAGAAGACTTTGAAACTATTGAAACAACATGAAAATATAAGGCATTCCCAGTGAAAGAAAACCAAGAAATTCAAAGCTATTGATTGGAGGCATTGGTTAAGAACACTCCAGGTCCTCATACAAAGTAGTACAGTGCAATTGCATGTGTAACTTGACCCGTGTGTATAAGAGTTGTGTATCTGTGAAAACCACCTCACATCACAGCTTAGTCCACTTGAGATGCTGGTTGGAAATGACTTGGTTGTCAGCATTAAACTGTATTTAACTATTTGCCTGCAGTATTCCAAGTTAAGACACAAATTCCAGGGAAATTAGAAATATCTGTGAAATCAGATATTTTACGGAGTGTATGAGTGAAATTTTTGGTATCACTGGATGGAAATAAACCCGTGTTGCTGCGAGCAACCAGATGAGAGAACTAATCTACTAGATAAGATTTGGAGCCTTTTTTCTTTTCTGCTTTAATGCTGTTTTAATAAAGAAGTCCAACAGTTGTTTACAGTATACTAGCTCAAGTTAGCATTTGGTATAGTAGTAATACTAGCATACACTCCCTTGTCAACGTCAAGGGAGTCATTTAGTGTTGCACTGATACCTATAGTATGGATGAAGTTCTGGTCAAGAATTTTGCACTTGAAGGTAGCATTTGAGTACTAATGCAAAACGGTTAAATGGCTGTCACTTCAGTTAAAGTTCTTTGAAATTCTCTTAAAGCGAGTAAACACTTCAGAAATGTAAGAACAGGTTCATGTGCTGTGATAATTATAGCAGATTGGACTTCTATATTGAGTGCTTCTTAAACTAGCATGCAGTCTAAGTAGTAGTGTTTTTATTAGAGGTTTTATTAATGTCTTTTAAATGACATTTTAGTTGTTGCATATGCATGGTTAGATTGTAATTGTTTATCAGTTTTGTTAATATTTGTCCTTAAAAGACAAATTCATTTACATGCTTTCTGTAAAACATAGTTGAGATGAGTTCTGTGCTGCATTGCAGAGAAAAGCTTGTGGGATACACTTGTGTCTTAAAGCTTTGTCTTGAAAAGTGCATGCTTAAACACAATGTTGTGGCGTGGTTCATCATCCTGTCTCTCAGCCTTGTGAAGGAACTTTTGTTAAGAGTCCTGGAATATGTTTCGTTGGGAGTTCACCTGTACAATCTGTGAAAACTGTTTATCTCAGCAATATGTAGACACTTGATTCTGAGACATCTCCAGGCAAGTCTATAGTGTAATAGTTATGTACTACATAGTCAGAAAAACTCTTTGAAATGGTGAATCATACTTGAATAGGTGGTTTTTAACTTTTGAGTCAGACATAAATTGTGTTCATGGCTGGCTGCTAAAAGTTTTCTTGAATTTCTTTTTGCTTCTTGTCCCTTCAGTGATTCCTGTTCTGGTTTCCCTTTAGTTTTAAGAGAAGTAATTTAAAGCAGTTTCTGTTATTTAATATGTTATGTAGTTTGCTGAGCTTGCAAAAATGTTTGCAACAAGTAGATGTGGATGTCCCTGAGCTAAGTGTTAGTGTTCAGAGCAGTGACCTTTACTCCTTGAGATACTGAAATAAAGGGGAAAAAAAAAAAACACCACTGCCAAAACCCCCCAAGACAAACAACCTAAAACCAAACAACCCACCTTGTCTTTTGACATGTGAGCCTTCCAAACAGATTTTTTTTTTTTTTTAAAATGGGTCAAAGGGAAGTGTGGATGGATATGCACTTTAAGCCCATGTAGCCTGTAGGTATAACTGAACATGCTGTTGCATTGTGGGTGTTACTTAAGCTCTAAACAGCTATTGTTAGGTCCTGTTTCGGATTGGGGAGAATGTGTGAAATCTAAGTCTTCAGCCTCTACAAGAGTCAAAACTTTGAGGTTTTCCTATCACATTTCACTGTGGTGATTTGAAAAAAATATTGTGCATGTCAGTAAAAAGCCTCAATGCTCTGTCTTCCACTGTAGTTAAACTTTTGGATACAACTGTTTTCTTACTAATGCTTTTTATTTTTCAGTAAATGAAAATACTTCAGATGGAAAATGGATAACAGGTATGACTTGAGAATGCTTTGTAAGGGTAGACATTCAGTAATCTGTAGTCATTACAGTGACTTAGGTGTAGTGTTGATTTATGCAGTACTTTTGTTGATGTAGAACCCAGTGGAAGAGTTTAAGACTAAGAAGGACTTAAATATTTACAAGTCAGTGTTGTGCTTACTACCGAGTTGGTAATTTATGTGACTTCCACTTAAATGAAATACCTGATGAGTATCAAGACTGTAATAGTTTATCAGGCAGTTCAGATTTACTGTTGCTGACACAAATTTAGTCTTGTAAACAAGGCTTACATCCTCTTTTTGTAGGTACGCCAAGGACAGGGTAGTACACCTTGGGTTTTATTGTCTTAAATAGATTGAAGTAGTACGATTTCTATTTTGAAGACAAGTTTCTATTGTTATAGTCACTTAATTCAAGTAAATTCCGTATAAACAACCTGATAATGTTTTAGAAAAGTCCTGGACTGTATTTTTATATCTTTGGTGCAGAAACATATGTGAGTTTCATATGCTGTGGGCAGTAACTCTTAGAGACAAAACTCTGGCTTTATTACAAATGGTCTGACTGACTTGTTTAAAGTAACTTGAACAGTCAGTCTGAGAGCTGATAGTATAATGTCTGAAATGGAAAGCTTTTGAGGCAATTTTGCCTCATTGAGCCCTTCTACAGAAAGGCTATAATCTAGGCTTGCATTTATTCCCATGACTGTACTGTGAAGCTTTGAACCTTAGGTTCTTCTAGAAGGCAGTGTGGTTCACCTGAGTTGAGAAAGTTTTTCAGGCTCTGTAAATTTATTAATGTAAAAATTGTTTTAATCACATACTACTGATCTATCTTTTCCTTTACAGGCTGCATTATTCTATGAAGAAGTATAGAAAGAAGTATTCTGGAAACAAGCTGCTCATCTGGCTTTAACATCAAATAAACTTGTCAATAAAATGCTGATTTGCCTTCTAGTTTTGATTTGAAAGCTACTATTTTGTAAAGTTTGAGAAATTCAAGATCAGTGCACCGTTTGCACTGTATTAAAACATTTTGGTAATTAACTCTTCTTTTCAATATTAATTTCAAATGAATTGGAGCTTTCTAAAGGCAGTAGTATAATGTAATTCCAAGCAGGCACAATTAGTTCATGGTGGTAGATGTGTTTTTTTTCATCTGGTGTTCAGACTGTGGTTTGGGAAGTCCTTTTACAATGTATTTGTTTGACTGCCTGTATTATATAGATCTGTAGAACATAGCTGAAAGGAGAGGAAAAAAAAAAGTGGACAGGGAAGTTCAGAACTGCATACTTCCACAGTTACAATTTCTGGTCATGAAGGAGTCAGGCGTGACTTGTTTTTGTTCCTGAGTTGTCAGGACGGGCTCTGGGGTCTATCGTGGTCTGCAAGCTGCAGTACTGCTGTGGAATTTATCGTGGTTTGCATCCACAGGTTGCAGGTCCATCTCAGGAGGTTACTGGACACCACTGTTTTTCCATTTGGTAGGACTAAAGAAGTCATTTAAGATGGGATGTGGGGCTGGGTGAGGCACGCTCTACACTAGAAGTGTGGGGGTTCTGGTGCACGTGTTTTGAGTAGCAAGGAAGACAAGTTTTATGCTCCTAACAGGACTGAAACAAACTGGGCAACTTTAGCAGCTGTGCTGGTGAAGACTGTGACTTGATTATTACCCAAGTACAGTATTTTTACACTGTACTACCTTTGTACTAAGGCAGTATATTGTAACACAGGTAAGGCATTGTTAGTGTTTGAGGGGAAAACCAGCAACCTTAGGGTTGTTGAAGTGATTGGAAGAGGATACTGTCCTAAAAACTTCCATATAAGATTCTAAGTATAGATAAAGCACCTCATGTCTCTTTTGAAGTCTTGTGGAAATTAAAAGGGTTTTTTACTTGGCATACAGACCTTCAAAGGTAGGTACCTATTGGATGTTATTCCTGAAGGTGTACACATACTGAATTCTGAAGAGCTACTAGAGGGGTATTGGAAGTGGGATTTGAGTACATAAAGTAGGATAGGTGCACTGGACTCTTGAGTCTGTATGTGTGTTCTGAGTAGGTGACAGTAAATGTCTGACAAAGATTGTAAGGGATATGGAGCAAACATTGAACTTGAACTTGTTTTAAAGGTAATAACTGCAGTAAGCCCTCTCTGTTCAGCACAGGAGGAGTGAAGTCACGCTATTAAATATAATTGAACAATTACTAGGGGGTGGTGTAAACGCAGCAATACACATACAGGGAGGACTTGCATAGCATATTTTCATGGATTAGGCTGAAAGGAACCTGACTTGTCCCCTGCCAAAGAGGTCAACTCCTTTGCAAATACACATTAAAAATATTTGTGCTTGGGATTTGAGGCTTTAAATGGTGGTTTTGTTTCACTGCTCTTTTGAATAGAAACCATCTCTTGGTGAAGACTCTGCATTTAGTGTTTTCCAAATGTTTACCGCTTTAAAGCTCTAGCGTACTGGAAAGAATTGACTTTTTTCATTTCAGAACCATCCTTATATTGGTTTTAAGCAAATTAACAAAGAATCTATAACAAAGGAAACAAGTCTTGCACAGTCTTGATGTTCTGGCTCTACACAGTAAGGAGTACTCTCCCCAGGGGTTTGTGCCTTCTGAAGCAGAACTTGGTTTTGGACTTCCTGTTAAAGGCTACCTTCAATTTTGAAATGTCTTACATGCTATTCATCACAGTTGCACTCAGGAACGGTGACTTTTTCAAGTAGATGCCTTGAAGTAGGCTGTGTTACTGCTCTGATTTGGAGTTTGATGGCCCATTTTTCATTATTTAAGGTCAACAGGAAAAAAAAAACGCTGTAGTGAATTCATGTAACAATTGACTTTCCTTGTTGCATGGTTGGGCTGTAACCACCTACCCATAAGGTGTGCTCTTGCCCTGCAACATGAGGCATTAAGCACAAAAATATGTGCAAAGGGAAGATATGACATGAAGTGCCCTAGAAATACCTGAGGAAATCTGACCACCCTGTTTGAGTTTTGCCACTATTCAACATTCTATGTTGATGTAGCTATGCCTTTCTGTTCCACCTGGACAGAGGCAAGGAACTGAATAGCTGTCTTCTGCAGTCTCAGCGCTTCAACAGTCGGAAGCCATAAGCAGCTCTTCATGTGAGTTTCTGTCCTGCCAACGTTTTGCCTTCCTATGCAACAGTCTAAGCAGAATGTAGCAGATGTTCTGTAATTCAGGAGTTTAATGCACATGTCATGCTGTGAAGCCTAGGTTAATCCCCTTGCCTGTGGGAGGTAAAACAATTAAGTGGAAAGCATTGATGAACAGGAGTCGTAACTTCTCTCCCTACTGTGTGTGGA
>NW_008591883.1:9039-25855 GCF_000691845.1 Merops nubicus | reverse complement strand
TCCTGCTGATCTTAGCACATCCCATCACCTATAGTTAGTTTTTTTTGTTGTTGCCTACTTTTAGACTCCGACGTGAGCCTTGTATTTCAATACATCAGGTGTTTTATGTATTTAATGACTGGTCTGGAGCCCAAATTAGATTGTGAAGGAATTTTGGAGAAGGAACATCTAAATTAAACCACTGAGTAATCGCAAATTGATATACATGGAAAGATTTTCTTTAACTCTTCACCATTTTTAATAGCTAAGACTTGTTTGAGTTGTGTGTTTTTTACAAGGGATATAATTATCACAGATTTTTTTTTTTTGTAGGAAAAATATATTTTTATATAGCTGGATTAGTAAGAATAAATGAAGTCTTCCTGTGAAATACTTGAAAAGCTATGCAGAAGCCTCAGGGCTTGACTAATTGAAACTGGATCAAGTAGTCCAACTTCTTGCTGAAGTTCCACCTTTATGTCCAGTGAGATATGAAAGGCACAGCCAGATAATGGAGGCATCTGTCTGAAGTTTGTAGTCTAGAAAGCAAAAGATGAGTTACAGCAGATTAAAAAAAGATTTACCAGGGAAGCAGAGTCTGTTTGCTGGAGCTGAGATTAGTGTCTTGGCATCATAGAAAAAGATAACTGATACAGATGAAAATAAAACTTGGCATCACCTGGGCAATGAGGTTGTTTTGTCTAGGAAGCAGCTCATAGCAGGCTTCAGAAAAAATGTTGAGGGAGAAAAAATGAAGTTGATCTCATCAGTGTCGTGAAATAGATGAAGTGTAGTATGTGGTATACTGTGGGACAACTGCAGTACCAATAGGCAGAGGAATAAAAGGATGATGTGTTCTTTATATTCATAAAGTGTGTCATTTAAAGGATTAAGTATGCGTGTGCCTGTCAAATCTGTTTTGCAACAGTCAGAAGTAAACAACTTGTCCATGTTTTTCTGGTCAGTTCCTGTACAAAATTAATTTCCATGTTGTTATTTTCCTACACAGAGGAAAGAATATTGTCCTGTAGCAGCTGGTTTTGATACTAGATTTGTACAGTAAATTTGAAGCTCTAGTTGTGAATGCTTCCTGCTCATGTGCTGTTTGAGGGAAACTAGACATGGAGCCTTTTTTTGGGTAGTGATAAGAGACCCCAATTGTGCAGAAAATGCCGTTGCCAGAGGTCGATGTTCCAATAGGAGACAGAGGAGTCCTGTAAAATATACTTTATTCGAATAAAGGGAGAGTCCACGGGCAGATCCCAGTGGGGTCTCTCAGTTTGGCTGAGGGATGCAGCCCCATTCTTATCCTAATTTCCCGGCCGCAAATTTCCCTCCTCCTTTCCCCACTGGCTGAGGTACTCAGAGTGTACAGACTGCCCGGTACGCCTACTACATATCCGCCTCAACATGTACCCCCCTTCTCATCATACATCCCATGTCTCATTAACTTCATTTTATGCCTCCCCTGGGAGAAGTTACTATGTATAAGTTCATTAAGCATGCGTACTAGTTCCCAAAGTTCAGAGGTTTAAGGCTATGTAAATGTCTTGAGGTAGATAATCTAGGGTTTTTTTAAATTCATTCAAGTCCTCAGGTTCTTCTTGCTTGGTTCTTTTTGTATGTAAAGTCGCCAGGCTATCACCTTGGAGCACTGGTGATTGTATCTCTCCACATAGTGTTTTACCCCCACTGCCTGCTGAGAAGATACATTCCCTGCTTTATCCTATCACTTTGCTTTAAAGGGATTAAATAGAAATTTAGTCTTATGTTTGTGACTAACATTTGTGAACACCAGTTATATCTTTAAAAAACAAAACAAAACAAAAAAACCTGTAGAATTTTATTCTGACTAGAATTCAGTAAGTTTCCTCTTAATTTTAGCCTTTCCTCCCTGTGAAGGCTGTGACTAATGAGACAGCTGTAAAAGTAGCTAAAAGACATCTTGTGCACTAGAAGATAATTGTTTTTCTACAAGCTGGTAATTGGCAAACAGTACTGCTAACAAAAAAGCTCCGTCTTCCTATCTGGTTACTGCTGTTCATATGCAGAGATCCTAAGTAAAGGTAAGTCATGTGCTGAGGCAGACAGACATTCAGAGCATCTGTCCTTCTCTCAATGCAGTAGGTATTTTAAAACCAGCAAAAACTGTGTGAATGCAATGCTGCACTGGGGTAGACAAGTTTATACTTGAGTTCATTGAGTTAAAAGACAGCTTGTTATCTAATGAAGCTGGCCAGACTGCAAACTGACTTGAATTAGGAGAAACGTGCTTCACTGCCTTTCATGATGATCTGATTTGATTGTACTGGAGCTGCTACCCTGCTATCATTTTCTGTCAATTTTTGTTAGCCTGTTTGTTAAACCATGCATCATTTGTGTTGATTTGATAACCAGTTTCAATCACTGATAATAAAACTTTTCTGTGACAAATGATCTCAGATACGTATCTCCTGCACTGTGTTGTCTGTAAGTAGAAAATTGGGACCGACACTTTCCTTATTCAGTGTTTTCGGTGTGGCTCAACAGCCATTAGAAAAATGATGGAAGTGTTTTTTCCCCTTTTGATTTAAAGATATTAAATGTTGATTTTTATCATGTTGGTCAATAGATTTTGCAGAGTTAATTTCACTGTTTGAGTTTGATGGCTCCTGCTACAGACCAGAAGTGAAATCAAACCTTTTTTAAAGGCAAGTAGAGGGGTATCGTAAAACTTCAGAGCTGTCAGATTTCATGTTTTGAGTTTCATCAGTTCTGGTTACTGAACAAAAAAGTTGATCTAGGCCCTGCTTCAGGGCATAAGAATGTAGAATAGGGAGAAACCGTTTCATGTTAAGCTTCTACAGTTTTCAGGCATGATTTAAAATGAGGGAATATTTTTGCCAAGCATTGAACTCCAGGGTGTTTAAACAAATGCTGAAGGACTGTGCTAATGCATAAATTGCAGAAGACATGGTGGAATTGAATTGTCAAGGTGCAAAGAATTGCTAAGAAGTAAACGTCTGGCATTAAACACAGAATAGGTGAAATATGCATCAAAATTTCTAATTTTCATTGAATGTGACAGTTGTCATAGGCATAAATGTCTACTAGATGCCTTTTGCAACTATAACTTGTGCTTTTGGACAAAAAAAATCTCCTTTCAGTGTTGGAAGTGCTTTGAAATACATTTAGTTTAACGGTATTCTTTTGACTCTTGACAATACTTCATTGGTATGGCATGTCTGATGATCTGGGTGCAAGTCTTAGGTGTAGGACTAAGATGCTTTTGCAGAAGCTCTAACATGGTGCTGCACAGGCCAAGCCTTGGAAAATGTCCTTAGAAAAACCTACGCCTGTATTGAAGAAAGCACAGGCACTCCTATGGTCCTGGCAGAATGCTGTCAGACAAATCCCTGTGAGGCTGGTACCATGTGACAGATGACACACAGAACCATCAAGTACAAAGATTTCGAGTATCTGAGTGTTTTAAAAGTGTAAGTATAAATGCATTAGTGTACACATTGACTTTCTGTTGGAAGGGCCCCACAATGATCATCTAGTCCAAACACTGACCAATTTAGGACTGACCAAGTTAAAGCATTTTTTTAAGGGCTCTATCCAAATGCCTGTTTGACACCAACAGGCTTGAGGCATCAAACAGTCTCTCCAGGATGTCTGTCCCAGGGTTTGACCATTCTCTCAGTAAAGAAATGCTTCCGGAAGTTCCATCTAAAGCTCCCCTGGTGCAGTTTTGAACTCCTTTCAGTATAAAAATACAAAAAATACCTTCTACAGCAGTGGCATTTACCCAGGTCAGCAAACAAGTACATGTGCTGGGGAGCTGAACCCCAGTATCAGTGTAGTGCTCCTGATCACTGCTGGACCAGCTTTCTGAGCAAACCAGAGATGGGACTTGCTTCTGTGGAAACAATTTCGCTGAGAGGCTCAATGCACACAAAGCACTGACTGCAGCCCAGCCTCAGCCAGCTCTGCTCTGACTTGGCAGTTTTCTGCAATGCACTCTTCGGGTCAGTAGCTGTGCAGCCCTTAAACTCAAGCCCAGCAACCAGTCCATGTTCGGTGTTTCAACCACGACAGTCAGCCTGATGCAATGACCCTGCCTTGGAGCAGGGAAAGGTAGTTCTTTCTATGGGGTTCAGATAGCTCGTGAGGTTACTTTCTTCCTTCAGTAGCTTTCTTCAGAGGTGATGGGGCTAGTTGGCAATGTTTTAATTACTTCTGCTACAGAAGAGCTCCAGTGTATCAGAGCTCTTCAAAAACAGATTTCTGTGTCTCCAAAATAAGCTTCCAGTGGCTTGTGTAGGGATTAACTGATATTGTCGGCAGTGATGATAGACCAACATAATTTTTTATTGTTTAAGTCTCAACTTGTCTATACCTCTAAGTGGCTGCTTAACCAGGAGCACTTTTCTCTCTGGTTTACAATTCATTCAGAATATATATCCTTATCTTCATTAGCAAAGTTAATTTCTCCATAACATAAGCAACTTAAAAGTAAATACTTTGTGTGATCATTCCTTATTTTAATGTTTGAAGAGGCAGGGGAAGGTAGTCCTTCAATCTTCTATCTCTTGCTGTCCCCTTAAAGAAGCCTGAGGTTTGTTACCCCACAAGTCTCAGCCAAGATGATATCTTGTCTTCATTCAAGCTGCCTGCTGCATATGGAACATGCTTCTTCCTGAAACCTGTCAGTCCTTTCCACTCACTTCTAGGAAATGCTACCTCTGTTGAACTTGCACTGATGCGTATTTACAGGCATGTGTCTTTAGTGATATATCTCCATGTTTCTTGTGTTTCTACTTTACATCCCCTCCCTTTTCATCCAAATGGTGTCTCTTGGTTTCTTACGTTTATTCTGCTCACAGATACTTTTCTAGCTTTACTTTCCTATAGTCTGTGTAGGAATGGACACTAATCACACAGTTTATATAAAGCAATATATTTATCAGTCTCTTTCCTTGTGGTGTATCAATGCTCTGTGGGCAGCTTTGTGGAGATAGATATTAAAAAAAAAAAAAAAAAACCAGTAAGAACCTGAGCCTTCTCCAGAGTTGGGGGAAGATTGTACAGCATTTTGTGTCGCTGCTGTTCTGTGGGTGAAAGGTGATGCACTTCCCAGATATATCAAGGTGCTGTGCTTCTTCAGCCCTACATTAACCCTCTCTCTTTAGGAAAGATACAAAATAATTTTTGGAGCATTTCTCAAATAAAAACCCAAACAAATAAGACCCTGAAAAGCAATGAAGCAGACCTTTCTGTACCTTACTTCTGTTAGAACTGGTAAGTGGAAAGAAAAGAATACAACAGCAGATGCCTACCAAGTAAGCACTATGCACAAGGTACTTCTGAGGTCCATTCATCAATGAATACTTCTCAATAACTTTAGTGACAGTTACAGCAACGCTCAGGACACAACAGATCCACCGATCTCAGCTTCACTGATGCTTCTTTTGTTTTTCAGCTTAGGTATCCAAATACTTATATCCAGCCTCTTCTATTTTTTTTTTTTTCCATTTGTTTTACATTTGAACAGCTGTCTTGGGATGTACAATATAAGAGCATGTGTAAAACACTTCTCCTGGAGCTTGCTGAGTAATCAAAATATTTTTCTGTAGCAATTTTCAATCTGCACAAACTTCCTGCTTCTCAGTGAAGGCACATACAAGAAAACAGCCTAAATTCTCAAGGAGGTTGTGCAAAGTAATCCTTTAGCCAGCAGAGGACTGTAGAGCCACATATCACAGCGATGATGCAAAAATGTTTAATCAGAAAAAAAGTAAGGGGAAAACCCATGTAGCAAATTATGTACTTGAGGCAGTCTCTCAAATATGGTAAAAGAGTGAAAAGGGAGGGCACTTTTCTTTGCTTGTTTTTCATGAAAGAATTTAATTTGCCCAGGGTTCCCCTTGTCAATGAAGATCTATGGGAATTTTTTTACATTTTGAAGCGTATTGCCAAGAAGGGTGCTTCATATGGTAAGTATACTGAACCTTTTGGGGGAATGACAACACTACAGAAATGGTGGCATGTTTCCTAAAGGAAAACATACTTCATTTGTAATGAACATTATGTCTGCAGAAACTAATGGCACAACCTCCTATTCAGTTTATGTAAAATAAAACAGGCCCATATGTTGATGCTTTTAGAGTTTGGGTGTTTAAATTAAATGTTGTTTAATGAATATTCAAGCCCATTTGCTCAAAAGTTGTGCTCAGTGTACCATCTTTTTCTTCTGTTTTCAATCTTACCTGAAGTATTAAGCCATTATGAGGGGGTGCTAAAGCTGAGGCATCTGTTTCTAACTAAAACTCAGATATTAAAATGCCAGAGCAGATGAGAGGGTAAATAAAGACATACAGTAAGAGGATTGTATTATTTTTTTTGTTGTTTTTTAATTAAGACTGAGAAAGGTTTGATATGCATGACACCCTTTAAGAAACAGGACCATTCACAGTGGTATTAAAGCAGCTGCAGTTTGCATATGTTATAATAGTTATGTTCACTCCCCATTTCCTATAGGAGTTAATTTATTTTTTTCAGTATGTGTGGCCCAGATGCCTGTGCTGGGATGCCTCAGCAGACTGCTTTCTAGAGATATCTGCATTTGTGTGGCGCTACAGGCAGCTTCTAGATCTTCATGCCTGGGCGGGGGCATGTTGACTAAAGGTGCTCCAATAAAAGCTGGGATTCACATACTGGCTGTAGCAAGGTTTTACTTTTTATCATCTGTCTCCAGCTCAAAGTCAAGTAGAAATATTAGTAGGTTAAAGAAAACCTCTGGAAAGCAGATATGTCCTACTGAATGTCCTGTTGAATGGTCTAGACTATTCAGACCTGAAATACATTTGGTATTCATCACTGAAGGTCAGTAACTGCACTGTGAGAGGTTACTTTGAGTTGGGAAGGAACCCACGGCTACCAATAGGTGGTTAAATTCAGTCTATTGTGCATCTATTAAATCACGTGTTTAATTCATCAAGACACTCCTGTGTATGTTGAAAGCTGTATCTTCTCAGGAAAATCTCTCAAGACAAAACCTGAAATATGTACTTAAATATTTTCATGAACTTCATTCTGAGTCTAGAAATTGACAGCACTATCCTCTCTTTTTAATGGCATGAAAAAAAAACTCATTAGAAGACAGCTGAAATGTAAACAAAAATCACAATAATTGGCTTTTATGCGTTTTCATGAGGGTTCTTCAGTTGCTTGTTTTCACTGCACAAGTGCAATATTGTAAATATACAGTGAAGGCCTCTTCAGAGAATAATTTATACATAGGTAAAATAGTTCAAAATATTCCCTAATGCTGTAAATCTAAATGAAAGCCAAGACTATTACATAAGAAATGAAAATACAAACCCTCAAACTTCTTTAAAATTGTGTTATTTGCTAAAGCTTCCCTGGCATAACTAATTCCACTGTTTCTACTGTGCTGTGTTGTTAAGCATCCATTGGTACAGGAACAGAACAAGAAATTGCCTGCTCAATGAGATGTAACCTGAGGACAGTTAACCTGTTCTGAGAATGTCCGAGAGCATAAAAATTCACCATTCACCTGTCTCTTTTAGAGTATTTGTTAAGGATCTCCCATCAGAAAAAGAAAACTTTTCATAGATAAAAAAAATAATGAAGTTGACATTACCATCACTTGTCTGCAATGTGAACTTCTGGAATGAACCACACTTCAACTTCTTCTTGTACTTTGACAAGAAATTACACTGTCCTGGCAGAGAGAGACAGTCCTACCCTGAAATGCTGATTTCATTTTGCACTTCAATTCTGAGCTCCTAAAACTTGTAATACATAGGAAATCAACTTTTTCGTTAGAAAACTTGATATGATCGTGAAAAACTTAGTAGGATAATTATTTTTTAAATGTACTCTATGTTAAACTTTTCTTATACAATCCTTTATGTGTATTTTCAGTAGTATATCCACTCACTGCAGGGAAACATTTATTTCTGAGTTTAGAATTTATTCTTTCTATGGAGCCAAGACAGACAACAATGGGAAATGAAATGTCCCTTGTTCACCATTAATGGCATTGTTCAGTGGTTACCTTCCATGTGCACTGGGGTAACAAATCCCCCAAACGCTGTAATATTTTTGAAGTCAAAGTGCACTGCAAGTGAGTATATGTATGTGTGCTGAATTTGCATATAATCTGCTCTTTTTATCTATGGAATAAATACAGTTTGAATAATGTTATGCTGTGTTGGTAGGATGACAGTAAGTATAGGTGACTTGAAATCATTAGCAAATGGCTTCCCAAGTCACCAGAGTTTGACTTAGTTTCTGGAACCCTCTCTCAGATAGCATCCTGGCCAGTTAAGCATTCAGAATCAAGCCCACAATTTCCGCTTTATTTCCCTATGTCCCTCCTTTTGAAGGCCTCCTACCCTTCACATGGTACAATGTACAGAGCAAACTATTCTCCAAACACCAGGAAAACTTAAAAGACTATATTTTTTTCATCCTATCATGCTTTAAAACACAGGAGCTCTTTCTTCCTCACCTTTCTTCTTGGCAGTTCTAACAAACACACACTGTCCCTAAGGAGAAAACAAACAATTGCTGAGGTATGCAAACACTGTATGAATTCATGACATCTGTGCTAACATGGCTTGTTTCAGCACCAGTTTAAAACCAATTCTCCTGCACCTTTTGTATTATCTTCCTGGCTATCTATCCATCTTCTTCCAGGTTTGTCACATTAATCTGGCATCCATCCTTTTGAATGCTTTTTGATGTGTTACCCTTCTTTCTACAATAGTATGCATATTAAAACATTGACATAATTTTGCATCCTCCTATACACTATGAGGAAAAGATAAAAGAGGCTGTGGAGAATAATTGTAGCTCATGCATCTAGCCCTCAGGACAGGAATGATACTGATGATAACCTGTCGAAATGCTACGCTTGTGTTGTTGTTTGGATGAAAGGGAGAATGCAAATAAGGGATAAGGAGAAAGTAAAAGCCTCAGGATGGGCAAGGGGGATTTTCCAGCGACAGAATAGCAAATGTTGTCAGAGCACTTGATGATTACAAATCCTATGGCCCTCCACTGCTGTGAATCAGAAACGGCTCTACCTCAATTACGCGCTGTCCCAAAGACATTGTAATGCCTAAAAGAAAATAAATCCAAACAGGTTCCGTGGGCTACAGCAGGAAGATTTGCTTTATTAAAATCTTAGGAAAGACTCCTGGACTCTGCATGCATGCTACCTGCCAGGAGCTATCTGTGTGTAGACTGTGAAAGTTAATGTATCTCAATGGCTTTTCAGGTTTGTATATATGAGAAATTCACGTCATTAAAACAACAATAAAAAAGCTAAATTAGCATAAACCCTTCATGAGGCAGTGGAACAGGCTGCCCAGGGAGGTGGTGGGGTCACTATCCCTGGAGGGATTCAAAAAACATGTAGACCTGTTACTTCAGGTCATGGTAGTGTTGGGTTGATGGCTGGGCTTGATCTTAGAGGTCTTTTCCAAGCTCAATGATTTTATGTAGATTTTATCACCTTGTTTCAGTTCATCTGCTAACAAGTTAACTTAGCTTGATTAGACAGTTAAATCAATGCTTGTTCTAGGAATGTGTCAAACTACTGACAGTAGTAAGACTGCAGTTGACTATTTTGGTGGAATAAGAGATCTAGTAATGACAAAGTTTGTGGGATATATTTCCATGCTTTACTGTAGACAAAGAACCAATATGCTGTAAAATCTATAGTGTTTCTAGACAACAGCAAGTGACTATTCTATGTATGAAAAAACCCATTCCCAGAATTCACACAGGTGTTTTTAGGGAGAGAAGAATTCTGTTTTCCACCCAGCTTTTAGGGCATACAATGCAATCAAAAAAAGGGCAAACAGCACTATTTAAAACCTCTACAAAGAGGAAAGCTGATTCTTTCCTGTCCTGCCTTTTTCTATGCTATCCCCATGCTTCCCCCCATTGCCTTGCAGGTAGGACATTAAAGAGGTTGTATATGAGGAACTGAGAGTAATCGGAGCACGGCAGTCTTTCTTGATTTATTATTTCATTCATTAATCCATATATAAAATGCAATTTAGGCCAAGGCTCAAAAATCCTCACTCTGACGTGTTCTCACATACTTGATAAATGATTCCACTGGAAGAAGCTTGTAGGGCATTTGCGGTAAATTCTGCCGGGATCTATCTCTTAAAACATTTTTATGTTTCCATATCAAATTAGAGAATATCTCATAGATAAGGGTAAGTGATGGGATTTCTTTCACTTGAATGCATGTGGATCAGTACAAGCAACCAGCACCATAAGAAAGTCACAGTTTCAGGACAGTCCCCTGGGAAATAATTCTCAGTATTCTTGCCTTTCAGCCCAAAGTTGTTAGCAGTCTTTGAGATGTTTTAAGACATTAATATTATTTTCCCTAACTATCCAAAGGAAGAAACACTGTGATATATGGACTCCATTTGAGTTACTCCGGGTAGAACATGGATTCTTATTAACTTAGGGGAGCTGAACAAAATTTTAATGTGTCAGTCACACCGTCAGTCACAGTGTCCACATACAGGACCAGGATACCAGCAAGACTCTGAACTTGGAAACTGCATCAGAAAGTTTTGGTTATGGATAACCTTCCTCTCCTTCCAGACTTGCTCCAGAATATATCTAGTACTGCACTGTCCTTAGTCTTTCCTCTCCCCTTCCACCCTATATTTGATATTCTTTCTCATTTCTCCACATAATATTCCCTTCTCCTAGCTCCTTTCATTCTTCCCTAAGGCTTTTGTCAGACTACCCCTCGAGTTTATGCCATGTGAGAAGCAGTGGCGGAAAGGAATATCACTGGCAAGAATCTGTGGAAGTGACTAAGTGAGAAGGTGTGAGCCAAGTGAGAAGTAAAGGAACCCAGTCAAGGTAACTATAGTTACCTTCCACCTTGCTTTATCAAACAAGGATGTGTTGTGAGAAAAAACATTTGTGGATCATGATTCTTCTGACACCTTACTATGATTTTTGTGCTGATTGTGTGGCAATATGTACATACATGTACAGCTATATACATGTGCATGGCCATGTTCCTACTGTTTGAGTAGCAAATGGGTCAGACAATTTTCAAACTCTCATTAATATATCAGAAAAAAAAGAGATATAAAGTGACCATTCACCTTCTTTTCTCTTCTGTGCGCTGCTAAACTGTTCCTACAAATTAGAAAACAGAATCAGTTTCAAGAGAAAGACTGCTCAGGGACTGTTCATTTACAGCTACAGTAAAGACCTACAGTCAGCCATGGGACTTTGTGACAGGGTGAATGAAGCTTTAGTGCTTTATTTTTCAGAGGAAAAAGAAATCCAAACTATCAAGGCTGGATTGAGAGCAGCCCCAAGCAAAAGGACTTGAGGGTATTGCTTGGTGAGAAGCTCAGTGTAACCTGGCCATGTGTGCTTGCTGCCCAGAAAGCCAACCATATCCTGGGCTGCATCAAAATAAGTGTGGCCAGCAGGCCAAGGAAGGTGATTCTTCCCCTCTACTCTGCTGTCATGGGATCCCACCTGGAGTACTGAATCCAGCTCTGGGGCTCCCAGTATTAAGTAAGACACAGACATGCTCAAAAGAGGAGGGCCACAAAGATGATCAGGAGGCTGGAACATCTCTCCTATGTAGACACACTGAGAAAGTTGAGGTTATTCAGCTTGGTGAAAAGAAGCTTGGAAGGAGACCTTATAGAGGCCTTCCACTATTTAAAGGGAATTTACAGGAAAGATGGAGAGGGACTTTTTACAAGGGCTTGTAGTGATATGACAAAGGTAATGGCTTTAAACTGAAAGAGAGTAGGTTTAGATTAGATACAGGGAAGAAATTCTTCACTATGAGGACGGTGAAACACTGGAACAGGTTGCCCAGAGAAGCGGTGGGTGCCCCCTCCCTGGAAGTGGTCAAGGCCAGGCTGGATGGGGCTTTGAGCAACCTGGTCTACTGGAAGGTGACCCTGCTCATTGCAGGGGGTTTGGAACTAAATGATCTTTAAAGTCCTCTCCAACCCAAACCATTCTGTGATAATGATTCTAAAATCAGAACTTTTAAAAAACAGGTTTATAAAACAGGGTTAAATTGATCTTCCAGATGCATAAAACCCAGAAACTCAATTTCCTCTCATTTGCTTGGATTATATTTTGTTGAGAAAGTAGAAAATGTGTTTAATCGTGAATTCTAATGACTCCTTCTTTCTCTCAGTCTTAGCAGACCTTTAGTACAATCACCTTGTGTCCATTTTTCCAAAAATTTAGTGCAAAATGTCTTCATGATGCCCAGACATGAATTGAGGGATGCTGGTTTCTAATAGAGACTTAGCTGCAACATTACCTTCACATCTGCAGTGAATGTAGCATGCTGCAAATTTCAATAATGTATTTAAATTCTCTGTGGTTATATAGATTATTGCTGCTGTGCAAAGGAAATCTTTCTGCTACCCTTGAGGAATACCCTCTAGCCTTATTCAGCCTGAAAGTATTTAACAGAAAGTCATTACAGCTGTTTTGTTTGCATATAGCTTTTGTTCCTCATATTTTAATGTCTGGACAGCATTAGCTCAATTAGGCTAATGAACAAATAGGTCTTTTAATATTTACTTTCTAATTAGTTTATTGGCCTAGATGTAATGTGGTAGGTCTGATTGTGCAATGTGTCTAGCCAAGACTGTTCCAAAAAACTTTGTGGTTTATTTATTTGATATTTTGGTTCACTGTTTTTTGGAAGAGAAAGGACGGGCTAATTTCTGTATCTGTTTTCCTAAAGATTGTCAAAGCAATAAAGCATCCTAGAAAAGATTAAACTAAATTCCCAACCAGAGAATTCCGAATCCTTTCTGTCTAGGACAATCTGCACAGATTGGATAGCACCTGAGAAACTAAAGAAAAGGGCCAGACTTTTGTTTTCCAGCTGACACATAGCATGCAACTACAGAAGGAAAGAACAACATAGTGGAATATGTACCAAGGATCATAAAATGCTTTATTGTATGCTCTTCTCTATCCAAAGGGAATAAAAGAACAAATGCATAACAGATGTTAGTTGTATTACTTATTAAGCTACTTGAAAATGCTGAGATCTTACCAAGAAGAGCTTGTATCAAAACATAGTTACACTAAGAACAAAAACATACTTAGAACAGTGTTATATGTAATTAAAGTCATTCAGACTGTTTCTTAAAAAGCAGAATAATAAATTCAGTCATGCCTTTTTTTCCTCCCTATTTCTTTGAATGAAAAAAAAAAAGGTAGTTTATCCAAAGATTGGAGGTAGGCTGGAGACAGCCTCACAGGTAGATCAATGGTAGTCCTGACAGAAAAACCAGCCACAGGAGATGCTGCTCTACCAGGCCCAGGTGATGCCCATTCTCGGGGCAGCTTAGGGCCTGGACTCCCCCCTCTGAAGTTTAAATAAAGGAGGATCAGGAGCAATGTCTGAACATCCACAGGCTCATTCAGCATGCATGAAAAGGTGGAAGAGCAACTGCTTAACTGAGATGTGTCTGAATGCTCTAAGGATCATCATTTTTACCTGAAATTCAAGGACAGCAGTCTGAAGAAGTCTTGATCTCAGATAAAGGTAGGAAAATTCTCTGACATTGGTTTAAGAATGCTGGAGCTTCACTACTTTGGTTCACCAACTGGAAATGCTTTAAGGAAAGATCAAAAAGTTAAATGTGTAAATGAAATAGTGTCTAACTGTTTTTTTAAAGTACAAACAAAAGAGAATATGGGGAAGTAAAAAGCACATGCTGTTAAATTGATAAAGAAAATTTATTAGAAAGAAATAAGAAATAAGGTCTCTTTTTATATCTACTTTCTCTTATTAACCCCTTAGCTTTTGGCCCTAAAGGTGGTTTTATAAAAATGTGTTCTCGAGTTGAATCAGTATCGCCACCTAGCCTAGAAACTAAAACTGGAGTATGCAAGCAAAATGTCTTCCTGTTTGCACAATGCCTGCTCACTCCATGTGGGATGCCTCACAACCTGCAGGCTGGAGCTTTGTTCCTCTTAAGTCATGCTTTAACTTGCTGACACCATGCACAGTTGCAGGGCATAAAATGAAGGTTGGTGTATATGTGACTGTGAAGTTACTGGTTTCATCACATTTTCAGTTGTATTCCTCAGTATTACAAGAAGTCTTCCGAGTTCTAAGGTATTCCCAAGGTTTACTACAAGATATGTGTACTTCTGGTTGTAAGGAGTTTGTTGCCTTCTACTCCTGGTTTACGCAAATGATAACTGATATAAAGGCTTCTGAAGATGGATAATGTAATATCATTATCATATGGGCTAAAGTTATGGTCAGGAGTCATAATGAATACAGCAGTCTGTTCACAGAGCTTTAAAGTGGTATGCAAGGCAGTTTGAGCACAGGATGCACTAGATACTTTCTTCCTGAAATACTTGCTGGGGCAATACAGTGATCCGCCCTTAGGAGGGAAAAGACACAAAAGGCTGTTTTTCTTCTGTACAACAGCATCACTGCTAATGATGCTGAATGAGGCATCCCAAATAACTAAGTACTGGAAGCTAAAGCAATTTGTGAACAGTCTTAGAAATGTTTGTGGAAGTCTTGTGTATATGTGGAAATAAATATGAGAAAAGCAGCCTCGCACTATTTCATGTAATTTTTACATTTATAGTGTATGAAATTGATTAGTATTGTCTCAGAATTACTTTTCTGTGTCAGTTGTGTTAACTGAAAAAAATTAGTAACTACAGCACAGGGATGGGAGGTGTTCCTTGGGTAGCAATTTTGCTTCCTGGCTTCAGGAAGCTATTTACATTTGGACAGGAGAAAGGAGATAGACTTGGCCTTTCATATTACCAGGTTTGAGAAGCCTTGACATCAATTATTCTAGAGTAAATCAGGTCTATGAGTCTATACCTTGCTAACAGCTGCTATATTTTACAAAGACACATATTTAGTAGATGTCTCCACTCTCATGGGCAATAGTAGAACATTTACTGTTACTGGCTTTCAAATAGTAATTGCTTTCTTAGAGGGTTAACAAACCGTATTATGCAAAATGCTCTGTGTGTGTATGTTTTGTTAAGACACTTTAAGCTGTAACTTAAATGCTTGTAGTGCTTCAGTGAACCACTTCTATCCTGATTCACTGTTGGAAGGTTCAACCAGTGAATGGAATCCTTGTAAACAGTCACAGATCAGAAGGATATCATACGGTGTATGATTTCATAAAGATGTCGGTCTATAATTTAAACATTTCTGATATCTTTGGAACTCTTGTACCATATTTCATGGTTGTAGAAACATCCACTTGTATGGGGTACCAGGGTGTCAACATAGCAGAAAGTTGTTCTGTTTGCTGTTCTGGTAGTTTTGATTGACTGTGGTCAATAACACAGTGAAAAATAGCGCAAGTACAGCTTACCCTCCAGCTTTGAATCTTGCTTTTTGCAAAATGGAAATATTTCACTTCCTGAAACTGCCTTTCATTCTTATTTAATGCAGCTGCTTTCCTTCTCAGTGGAGTTATATGATGCACCTCTAAAATAAGTTTGAATCCTGCTTTGCAAACATTTATATAGGTTTATAAATTGGTCCAAATGTATCCTGTTATCTTATTTCTGAGCTCTGAGTGTTAATAGAGTAATTTCTGATCTCTTCTACTTCATCAATATACATTCATATAAATTCGTGTGGCAGTTTAGAGCCAATTAAAATTTATAAGCCACAAGTAGTGAGTGAAATTTTAAGGATTAATTTACTCACTGGAGTATTAATCTGTGTAATGTAGTAGGTTATCCTTCAGTAAACTTGGCTATATGGAGATAGGGAGATACATTTCCTTGCATGTTTTACTGTAAATGCAGTAATTGGTCCCATTGGGCTGTTGAGTTTGAATGGTTATAACCAGCAGTACCACTGCAGCCTTGGTATGAACCCTGGGAAAAAGAACCGAATCAGCAAGATGAAATCCAGTTGTGTTTATCTATCAGGATCCATCTTGTTTTTCATTCCCTGCTCAGAGTTTGAGATCAGGAAAGAAAAAGCGAAATAAATAAAATTAATTAAAATGCAAAATAAAAAGACACCCCTTGCTGTGTATATCAGAAAGTATAACGTCTCCTCTACCTTGCCCAAACTTCTCAGTTTAAAGAAGCAATTAAGAAGTAATTTATGATCACTGCCTTCCCCTTTCCCAATTAATAGTTCCAGCAGAAGGAGCTTCCTCCTTAAAGCTTGTGTGTTAGGATCCTTTTACACTTGGAAAACCTAACTGATCAAGCCTAGTAAATCTGATTTTTGTTAATGAGTTTTTAAATATCATTTATTCAGCTAATGATCTTGCTGATAGGGAACAGGGACAGAAAGAAATTGTGGCTCGTGAAGGGCCACAGGAAAAGCTGCTGCCTGATCCAATGTTATAATTGAGATCCTTTAATCTCTGCTTCAAGATGTACTTCCTTTCATCAACTTTTGTGTTCCTTCTAAATCATCAACTGCAAGCTTGCTACTTGCAAACCCACTAAAATTCACATGTGTTTGGGAAAATAAATATAGCTGGAAAAAAACAGGTTTCAGAAGCTTGGAAAAAAATTATTCTCAGGGTGTTCTATGGAAAAACCCTGTCAAGCAAATTATTAAATAAATATGCTGTAGTAACTTGTATCTTTGAGCACTGAGGTTTCAGGATGAAAAGCTGCTTTCCTCTCCCGAAAGAGGCTAAGCCATGTTTTTTCACTGCTGTCACTGGACGCTGGTTGGAAAGCCAGCATACCTGTTGTCTCACATTATTGGATTTATCTATCATATTCCCTTGTCAGGGATGATACTGAAAGGCCA
>NW_008591883.1:0-9008 GCF_000691845.1 Merops nubicus | reverse complement strand
TGCTGAACTGCCTTTATATTGTTGACATGTGAACTATCCTTGTCCAACCTAGTTCTAATTCTTGTGTTTGTCAATTGATGTGGAGTAGAAACACGGGGGGGGAGGGGGAGGTCTGGCGTGGGGGTGTGTTTTGCAGGTTCTTCTCCTTGGTGAGCCCTGCTCTGTCTCCTAGGCTGTATATCCTTCCAAACCCTTCGTCCCTGTCTCCAAAGCCAGGTCCTTGGGGAACTGTCTGTCCCTTGGACGACTGTAATCCCAGAGCAGGTTGTGACCATGCAGGCTGCTATGTGGCAGTGAGAAGTAGGCAGAAATCATAGTATGGCTACCACTCTACTGATTGCCAGCTGCATGTTATGCTAGCCTGAGCATGGAGAAATCATGTTAGATATTCATTTCAAGGAATGAGGAAGAACTACCTGTTTTCTGTCCTGTTTATAGGACCAACATTGGAACAGAGCCCAGAATAAAGGTGTAGAAATTTAAGATATATTTTTTTAGCTTGAAATCAAGCCACTGTGCACTCACACATCCAGTTAAGCTGAAAGACCCTTATTAAGGCTGTTAAACTCTAAAAAAAACCTTTTTACATTATTGAAATAAGGTCATGTATAACACAGGTGCTTTGTGGGGAAAAACAGTTGGAAAATATATACCCAAAAAAATCTGCTGTTAGGATTAGAAATTTCTGGTTTCCTGTATCTGACAGCAAGAGTAACTTGTGTCTCAATCCAAGTCCAATGTGTATTACCTGGTTTTAAAATGGTACTTTATTTTGTACAGAGATATATAATCTTAAGAAAACCAAGAAAATTGTACACTTTAGTTCATGGGGTAATGATACCTTTGAACTGTATTAATTCTAAATTGGTAACACTAATGCTTTCTTCCAGCTTTGGCACCAATTATTGAAACTTGCCTGTGTTCCATTTTTGTGCACTGTTTACTAATTATCTTCTAACAGGTATTACCACTGTATACCTACAGAGAATAACAGAAGTCTGTAGAGATACATAAAATGGTTTTTAAACCCCTCCAATTGATATGTGAGTATGAATGAGAACAGTTTGGGATTTTTTTTGGTTCTAGCTTTTTATATGTCTGCCTCTATTCAAACAGTGGCATTCAAAAGTCAAATATTTGTTTAGTATAGTTTTGTTGGCATTATTTTCCGGGAGGAGCTCTGGTAATAATTGTTTTCCATGAAGGTCTCTATTACAAACAGTAATGCTTGTTATATGTTCTCACAATTCTCTAAGTGTGTTGTCCTTATTTTTTGTCATCCAATTCTGTAGTTTGTTGGTTTTTTTTTAATATTGAGTATCTCAAAAAGGCTTCTCAGTAGTTTGAAATAAAAGTAGGATGAATTTGCAAGTATTCAAGTGTAATTGTGAACATTGTGGACTTTATAACTTAATTTACTCTTGCAATTGCTATAGACACTTTTTATTTTAGTAAACAGTTTTTGTCCTACTTGACCTGAAATATTTCCCTGTCAATAATTTCCCAAGGTTTTACTCCGCATAAACAGAATTATAAAATAAATAAATTGTCATGAAATTAAGATCCTTGCACTTCTAACGTAAGGCCTGAACAATTTGTTGTATCCTCCACTGGGGAAGTAACTTGGTTTTTGTTGGGCTTAGACTTGAGAGGTTTTCAGTCAGGTGAAGCAAGGCCAGCTCTTAGATAAGGGAGTGCTGTTTCAAAAGCCTTGTCTGACCTTAAAGCCCCTTAAGGGAGCTGAATGGTGCAGTCACAGCTGTAGCCATGTCTAGCCTGTACCTTACTGGTGCCAGTCTGTCCCCATTCCAAGGAAAATGGCTGGGGCTGCCTTTTCCTGTCTGGAGTGGTGGGACAGGCCATGGACTTGTCTGTGCTGGGGAACCCTCAGAGCACCTGCATTGTGCCTGAGGGAGTAGCAGGAATTTGGTTTGGTAACTGTAGTAAGGGTGAATAATTGGGGGGGTTGGACTCGATGATCTTTGGGGGTCCCTTCCAACCCCTAACATTCTGTGATTCTGTAATAAAACAATAAGCAGCTCTTAACTGAGTGGGAAGAACTCCGTTGCCTTAATTGGGCTTTGGATCAGCACTTTAGAGAATTGATAATTTTTCCTAACACAAAAACTGAAGCCTTGACCCTATTTGCCTAAATACTTTGTGGTGCAAACTGCTGTAATGTAAGGAGCTAATAGTACTGACCACGCACTGCATGACACATAGGCTCTGCTCCAATCTGCTACAGGGAACAGCTGGAATGCTGAATGTACTCAGCTGGGAGAGCAGATTCAAAACTTCTTCCAAGTGCTGGGAGGACAAAGTGGTTTCTGATCTAGTTCAAATCTGGATCTATATCAAGAACAGTGATATGATTGCAGACAGATAGGGTGTTCTAAGCAGATCAGTTAGAATTGCAGGATTACTGGGTTTGTTTTCTTAGCCTCATGGTGTGGTCCCTTTTGACATACAATGGCAAAATTATGCAGTGAGTTATATGGTATTTAAGTGACTTGTATACATTCATGTGGTACTGTTAGTTCAAATACATTACAGGAAGTTAAATCAACTTTTTCTTATAAACTATCTTTGAGTGCACTGTGAAGCAGCAGTCTTGCTCTACCACCCCAGTGCCACTGACGTTTGATTATCTCTTAGCTATCATACCACATACCATTTCACACCTCCCAGTGTGCTCTGCTGTTTCATGAAGAAAGTATCAAGTCCATTGATCCCCAGCTTCACCTTAGTGAACTTCTGCAATGTCTCTCTGTCTTCTGCAGGTTTGATCTTTCTGCCTGTTGCAAGTTACCGCTGAAAATGTTATTATCTGCTGATGAAAATGCAGGATGAGCTGACTGGCATTGCTCTTAGCAAACATTGCCCTGGTCACCAGGGTGGAAACACATGGAATAATGAGCTTTGATCCTTGTTAATAATACATATGAAACATGCAGGCCAGCAAGCCTCAGTTGTCAGAAGACCCTGATTTACCAAGTCTCACCTCTGGAAACAAGTGGTGGAGATTGATTATTGTGTTTTGTCTGCTGATGTTTACTTCCCATTTATTTTGTTCTTGACTTTTGTTCCTCATGAGCTTTGTTACATGTTAGCAGACCCTCATGCGATCTCTTGCATGTCAAAGAACAAGCTTGTCAGACAGTTTACTTTTAAAAAATTTGTAGTGGTTGTAACTCCTGTTTGCACACAAGCATTAAGTCTGTGCCTAAATTTGTGTAAGGAAGCTTTTGGCACAGGTTTCAGCCCGTGTGTTTGTGTGATCAAGCACTGAGGGAAGTGACATAGCTAGTATTCATATTTAGAGCTGTGTGCTCACTCTACACACAGAAAATCCTGAGAGGTGGGGGCTTGCCTATAGCTGTTTGTGGAAGTTATTATCCTAGTCTAAAAAGCTCTGGCTGGGTCATTGAAGAAAGAATAATTCACAAATTTCTTATATGTTTCTTTTTTAACATGAGGGATGCTATAGATTATGTGGGGCCCCTTCACCTTGCCTCAGGCCTCATCCTCGCTAGATAGTGCTTGCCAGCCTCCCAGCTGCAGTCTGGTGTTGGAGTAGTGGACGCAGTACATACCAACATCTGCAAGAAGTTGCATTAAGCAGCTGTTTGGGCTCCTCTGCTGTCTCCTAGCTCTGCCTCACCCAGCTGTCACAGGGTTGCTGTGAGGTGTGGGGCAGAAAGCTCCTACAGTGCTGTCAGACTCCTCATGGTTTTGTGTTCCTGCGATTTGGTGGTTCTGCCATCCCTCTGTAGGACACATATGAAGAAGATCATACAGCCCATTGTACTGTGATAACAAATGGCTCTCCATTTCACATTGACCAAAGTAATTTAAGTGTCTGCACATGAGAAAATGTATTTTACTGGAGTTTTCCAGGCAGTATCCATGCCATTATCTTGATAAAATTGTATTTTTAAAGACTTTTTAATGATATTTTATAGTAATTTTTAAGTAGTCAAGCATCATGGTCTTGATGCAAAACAATATGCTTTGCTACCAAACTAGTAGTAAAGGGGAGGAGAGACTAGCTTCGTTTTCAGCACTTCTGTCTCAAGCTAAAACAGCTTCTATTCATACCCACATAAGGGTTTAAAGGTGGTCTTATTTTACATCCTGGCTCATGAATTCCTGTGCTAGATAGATAAAAAAACTGCTGCTATTCGTGATATTCTCCAGGTCCTAGCTGGTTGTATCGTAGAAAGATCTAGCCTTCTTTACACTTTTCCTAACCATCTAGGTGACTTATAGTATAAAAACCCCTTTAGGTTTAGGAAAAAGAATAAAGTATCAGAAAGAATGAAATTTTGAAGCTTTTCTTTTTGATGCATGGTAACTGAATTGAATATTTAATGTGGATAAATGAGTTGGATTTGTTGCTTTGAGTCAGCATACAGTGAAGAAATTAATATTTCTGTGGGATGGCTTCAAAAGTTCCTCTTAAAAACAAACCAAAAGCATTCTATGCACCTAGGAGTGTACTATAACTTCTACCACAAGGCCCTATGTAAGGCCTTAAAAAAAAAAAAAACTAAAATTTGTTAACCTGTGTTAGATACTGGCAGAATACAATGATTTTTTTCAAAATTGCATTGCAGGAAAGTACAAATGATAATGTTACCTTAGGAATGGGAAGAAACTTTGTCTTATCTGGGGACTCAGATAGAAGCTGACAGTGGCCATATAATTGTCTTTTATGGAAAATGCTACAATAAGGGTCTAGCACCTGGGTACATGCAGAATTCACAGCTACACATGAGAGCCTCAGGCTCAAATGTCTTGTAATTGAAACTGTTTATAAGTGCATTTGATTTGCTATGCATATGCTTGAAGAAGAAAAAGGATTTATTTATTTTTGAGTCTATTTAATGAGAAGATGCTGGAAGGGCACAATAGTAACAAGGTGAAAGCATTTCTCTGTGGAAAACTGGGTACAATGTAGAACCTTTTCCAGGCTCCTTGTGAAGGCCAAACCCTGATGGCCCTGGTGGCCATCAGCTAGCAACTCTAACTTACCAGTGGGCTCCTAGCATAACATTTTCTTTTATGCTGGAGGTTAGGGCAAGCCTTAGCCATGGCAGCTCTGTGATCCCATTGGCTCAGAAGAAATCTTCAATTAGGTAAGAAGAATATGTATGCACTGTGGAGAGACCACACACAGTGAAGTCTCTGGGACATTTTGAGCTGGTGGCTTTCAGCAGCATGAACCATTTTCAACCAGTAGCTTCTGTATTTGTGTGACTTTATGCATATGAGCTTAACATCATTATACTTGATAAGGTCTTAGTCTTCACTGAACAGTAATGGCATTACAAATACGCATGAGCTATACTGGAGGGGAAAGGTATGAAGGATGCAGAGTTTCGCACAGTTATGAACCTTGTGCTCTTGACATGATCTCCAGAAATAGCAATACGTTCGAGCCGTGTACAAAACCTTAACTTGCTCATTGGTTACTACAGAGGACTGTCAAGAAGTTGCACGTGCAATACAGGAGTACCGTACCGCTCTGAGTCCTTGCATCTGAACTCTCACTTGAGAAAAGGTCACAAAGATAATTTGGCATTTAGCTCTCACCGATTCTTTAAACACTGAAAGTTTAAGCCCTACCTGTCCAAATTGCTGTTCTCTGTGCATTGTAATTATTGATGGAGTTTGGGTGCAGTTTGAGCTTGAAAAGTAAGATATGGCCTTTGCTGTGGTGTGTGTTGTGTTTCTCAGTGCTGGTCATGATTTCTTTGCTAGATCCTCTGTGGACAGCATCACACCCACATCTGATCTTCAAGATGTTTCTTTATTTTTAGGCTCATGCTGTACTTGAGCACCTTTCTCTGAAGCAGCAACACACTGCCTCTCTGACAGAGGCTTATCATATAAGAATGATGATACTGGTTCATAGCAGTGCTCCATTAATATTAAACATTAATAAATATTAGTATTTTTGAAGTATAAGTATTTGTCATGTTTAGGAGACAAGCGATTGTCCAGTCTTTGTGTATTTTAATATATATATCTGAAATTCCTGTAGTCATAGTTCTTGGGTTTATTATTGTTTTGGCATTATTTAAGAGGGTCTAACTAATTCTTTTGGAACAACCTTAAGGAGAGTGCAGTTTAAATGTTAATAGTTTTTAACTCCATGTTATGCGATTCGTTAACATTAATATTTAACTTAAAGGAGTCAGAAGATTAATGTCAGTGTTTACTTCTGAAAAAGGCAAAGATGCTTCAGGACAGTGTTTTGCTTTGCTGTACTTTATAAAATACGATTGAGGAAAATATTCGTGCTGCAATCGTACAAGTACTCCTTCCTTTCCCCTTGCCCCTCCTGAATGTCTCCATTCTCTCATTCCTTATTCCTAAAACTAAGCCATAGGGTTCTAATGGGGACACTGATTAAATATTCTACTCTAATTTATGCAAACTCAAATCCCAACAGGAATCAGGGACTCCGAAAATCTGTTGTGAAATAATTATCCTGAATGACATTGTAGAAATGGTCCATAAGGATGTTGCCAATAATACATTACATAAAATATTTTTGAAATAAACCTTGAAAATTACATGATATTCATAGGAACCTGAAAGAATTATCAGTAAACAAATTTAATCAGCTTGATGTTATGCATACCACTCAACCTCTTATTATCTGTTCATCTAGGTTTTGGAATGCTGTGGGGAACTGAATGATAATACCAAAAGCTGTAGAAGCTCACGTGGTGGCTGTAGGACTACCCGATTCTCTTAATTTTTGCTCATCTCCCTTCATTTGCATTCATTTCTTGCTGCCATGGACTCCTTTGTGACACTCACTGATAGTGAACTGGCTGTGTTCTGTTGCAGTCATTCCCTTAACAGGAAGACACTTACTAACAAAGGATGAATGCATTCAGTGAATCCTTGTAATTCTTCTCACATACTGTGAAATGGTTATACTGTTACCTGTATGATTCTGGTTGCGATAGCCAAACTGCATTGTGACAATGGAATCCAAACCATAAAATCAAGTGCAGCACAAACTGCACACGAAGTCACATACAGATTTATTAATACTTCTTGCAGTAAAAGGCAGGACCATGGTGTACTCCATTGCAAATAAGTTCAGAAGAGGTGATACCTACTTCTGCTTCACTCAAGCCAACAAATTTTGCTGCTGATATCACAACAAGAAACAGGTTTGGAATCTCATTCCCCTGAAAGCTGCTGGTTCTTTTTTTTTTTTTTTTTTTTTACCCCCTGGTTATTATAGAGGAAGTATTATATGTTGCAAAAATTATGGAAAACGATTTGCCGAGAGCTTCAAAACTTCCTTGTAGTAAAAAGGAGAACAATGCAGACTTCATTGATATGTCTTTCTTATTTGAGGTCATTGGTCGCACATGCTAGCCTCTAGGACTTAACCTTAGTCTACACTTTATGTGTGTATTGCTTACAGGGATTTTCTGTATTGTGAATGTGGTGGATTGCATCATGTTATGTTAGAACTGTGCAATAATATCCCTGTTAAAGATGTGATTTAATGATTTCTCTAGGTCTTGAAACATTTTCTTGTCAGTAAGATCAGGACAAAGTATACAGACCATCTTGTATTTAGAAGGGTGATATAATCTTTTGAAAGAATATTTTTCTTAATGATAGTGTTGTGGGTGAACTTAGCAGTGACACAGAAATACTGTTTTCTCTGACGTTTAGCTGTGTTGAAGTAGGATAGTGTTTGTTGAATGGGACACCTGTCTGTATTACATTTCAGTGTGTATGAGTCCGGATGAATATTGATTCAAATAGTTTGTGATATTACTTTCTTTCAGATCTTTTATCAAATTATCTTTCATCATTTTCCAAGTTCAGTGAGTTTACATTTGCATCACCTTAACTAAGCCATGGAAACTGAATATTAATATTAAATACTCAAGCAGAGTACTTGTTTTCCTCTTCTCATTATAAGAACACTAAAAAATAAAAGAGCATTTTATTAATGTTAAAAAAATATTACTTCAAGCTGTAAATAATGAAATTGTGCAGCAGAAGATAGCTTACTACCACGATAAAATGCTTTAACCTCTCTGAAGGAAGATGACAGAGGCCAACCAGCTGGTGTCAGGAGGAGACATGGTTTAGGTCTATTTTATTTCTATCTAGTTAATGCAAGGCCTTTGTTTAACTGAGTCAGATTCATGTTAACAGAGACAGTATTTGGTGTAGTCCACTAAAGGTCTGGCTAATAAAACTTTTGTGTTGGTGAGCAGGGGTGTGGAGGGACAGGATGGGGCTTAAAGAATTTTTTATTTGACTATTAATGAACTATCATCAGAATAACTCACTAGGTTTTAATGTATTATTTTGGGTTCTTTTACTATGGACAAGGGAGTGAAGACATCCTTCAGAACCAAGAATGCTATGTATCGCCTAAGGTGAGAAAACAAAGATTTGAAGACAACAAAAATCCTGGTTTGGATTATGAGGCTTTTATTTTACGTAAATCTGTAGTTAAATCAAGCAGCAAATTAGTTCTTGATTGTTTTGGTTCCAAGATATGGGTGGTCCATATGCAGGAAGTTTAAACTCCCTGGCAAAAGCTAAGAGCTATAAACAGGTTTGAAATGTTGCAGGTATGCTCACAGTAAGAAATTGCATGGAGCTTATCTTCAATAGATGCATGAACTGCATTGTTAAAGGCTATGCGGGACAGAAAATCTCGAACAACTGGGTTTATTCAAGTGCTTTACTGAAATCCCTTCTATGGTGATAGCAGTTTAATTATGCCAGTACATACACAGATAAGGAGGAAGGTTTCAAAGTCATGTGACTTGGATTTTTTTTTTTTGGTGGTGTTTTGGTGTTTTTTTGTTGGTGGTGGTGGTGTTTTTTTTGGGGGGGAGGGGTCGAGGGTTTGGTTTGTTGTTTGCCTTTTTTTTTGTTTGTTTGTTGTGGGTGACCTGAAATAGTCCCTACAAAAATAATTTCAAGTAAGGTGCTCCTCTCTTGTCATC
>NW_008591882.1:0-14642 GCF_000691845.1 Merops nubicus | reverse complement strand
GAGCCGCCCGCCGCCGCCGCGGTGGCTGGGCCTGCTTCGGGGCGGCGCTTCGGAGCCGCATGTCCGCCTACCGGTGCCCTTGGCCCTCTGTGATCGACCGGAACAGGCCCTGGGAGGGTGATTGTTGTGTTCCTGTTCTTCCGAGGTTGCTTTGGGTTCCTGTGCAGGTCTGAGCCGCTGCGGCTGGAGGGACGGAAATCGTCAACTGAAAGTCGTGCTTCAAGCCGGGTTCAGGCACTCTGTGGGGCCGGCCACTTTGCTCGCTGTCCTTTTTTTCATGTAAACAGGGTTTGGAGAACATGTAAATCACGGACATAGTGGAGAGCAACTGGTGTAGATTTTGTTGATACAAGATACACTTAAACTTTAAACAAACCTCTGTGCTTTTAATTTTAATTTTCCTTGACTTTACGTCTGGGTAACAGCACAAGTAGAAAATGTATCTTAGCCTAGAATGAACTGCAATTTTTGCTCTTTTGGCAGGACCAGTCATTTAGCATTTTATTCACTGAAAAGACTGCTGCTTATATTTATCTTCATAAGTAGACCTAAGAATCTGACCAATTTAAGATTTTTTTTTTGGCTGTTTTTTTTTTTTTATCGGTGTCCACTACTTTAAAGGCACATAAACTTACTTTTAAAAAGGTCATGGTTTAACCCTGGCTGCTAATGTAAGCTCCGCACAGCTGTTTGCTCCCTCACCCCCCACAGCAGGAGGCGGGAAGAGAATCAGAAGGGTAAAAGTGATAAAACTCATGGTTTGAGATAACAACGGCTTAATAATTGAAATGAAATACAAAGGGAAAGTAACAAAGGGAACTAAAACCCAAGAAAGTCGAGTGATGCAAATGAAAAGCGCTCACCACCGAGTGACTGATGCCCGGCTAGTCCCTGAGCAGCAGCCACAGGCCAACCGTACCCCAGCTTCCTATGCTGAGCCTGATGCCATATGGTGTGGGACATCCCTTTCGCCACTTGGGGTCAGCTGCTCCAGCTGTGTCCCCTCCCAGCTTGCTTATCCCCAGCCTTCTCACTGGCAGGGCGGTGGGAGAAGTAGAAGAGGCCCTGACTGTAAAACCCTGCTCAGCAGTAGCTAAAACATTCCTGCCTTATCAACACTGTTTCCAGTACAAATCCAAAACGTAGCACTGTGTGAGCTGCTGTGAAGAAAATTAACTCTACGCCAGCTAAAACCAACACAAAGACCTTGCATCTTGCATTTATTTAAAAAAACAGAAGATAATTCATAATTTCCTCTCAATAATAACATTTTGTTCCTCTACTTTTTAGGTCTTTTGCATATTTTACAATTAAAGACAGACTGCCACAGATCCTTACAAGAGTTATTGATACTTTGCATCGACATAAAAGTGAATTTTTTGAAGAACATGGTGAGGTAAGAGTAAGGTCTCTTTTTTGCCTGAGACTCCCCACCCGCCATCCCCCCCTATAGTCCTTGAGGCCCCTTCTCTGCCCTGTTTTTACTGTTTTTGTGCTACAGTCATGTAGCTGACTTATGTTCTTCTTTATCATCTCTTGTAGCTATTTTTCATTAATTTTCTAAGTTGCCTTTCTGTCTAATCTTTTTCTGATCTGTTCTGCAGCTGCATCACTTTCTCAGGGTTTTGCATTGATGCAGTGTTTAACAGACTGCAGCATGTTCTGAACACGGGGATGTTTCAATGCTCTGTTCCCCTCCAATACGCAAAAAGTCCACTCTAAAAAGAAGTCTTGTGCACGATTCATTTTAGAATGTTAGGTGTAAACTGAGCTTAATTCCCCAAAATGTGCTTGGTTGAATCAAGCTCTGATTTGTCAGGGAATCGTATTTGGCAATTAAAACTTATCACATCTTTCATGAAAAACTGATCTGTGTTTCTACAGGAATAAATGTTCAGAATAGGAACTTTTGTTCTCCGCTTGTTTCAGAAAGGCGTTGAGGCAGAGAAGAGAGCTATATCTTTCCTCTCCAAACTGCGGAATGAACTGCAGACAGACAAACCAGTCACCCCTTTAGAAGATGAGCTGCCTGATGCTGCGCTGTGGAACCAATACCTAGACTACCAACGAAATTTGTCAAATGGAAGTGGAGAGCCAAGTTGGTTTCAGTCCCCTTGGCTATTTGTAGAGTGTTATATGTATCGAAGAATTCACGCAGCGTTAGCACACAAGTAGGTATAGCTTGGTATGTTTCTCTGCAGAACATGGTTCTTTTCTGCTTTTATTTTAAGAGAAAGGAAGACAGCTGGGGAGTAAGATAAAGGAAAAATATTAAGCTTTTACCATATTCCTTTCCCCTTCTCTCACATCTCAGCTGTAAAATCAATATTTTTTCTTCCATGTGGCAGAATTTGAAGCTTACTGTGGTTTTTCATGTTTCAGTTTCTGCTACTTTGTCTGCAGGAAAACTCTTAAGCTTGACTATATATCTTGACCTTCTTGCAAACTAATGTGCATTGAGTTATGGAAGTTACTTAGCATTTCTATAAGATTTATTAGTCTGTAGTTATCTCTTCAGGCATACATCAGCCTAAAATACAGAATGTGGGAGCCACCAATCTGTTGGGCGTGCTGACTTGTTTTGCTGCTTGAAATCTGAAGTCACCACTTGAGAACTGTTTCTTGTAGCAGAAGACTAAGCTTAAAGGGCCCCTGTTGTTCATTCTACACCATCATCTTAGTTACAGCAGTGTTTGCAGACTGTATGTTGCACTGAACTTTGGGAGCTGAGCCTGATTATAAACAACTTGGCAGGGAAAACTTGTGCTGCAGAGAGGTGGCAGTATGATATAATCAGGTAGGAAGGAGCAGTTTAAGTTCCTGCTGCTGCCAAAAAGATTGAAAGCCCCACATGTATTTGCCCTCTACTTTTACAAAAGCACAAACACAGTAACGGGACTCTGTTTCTATTGGTATATTGTGTAATTTGAACAAAAACTTCAAATACAAGATGGATCTGCTGGATCGTACTTGAAAAACTGAGCAGATGCTTTTCGTTCATAAACCTTTAAGTTTCTCGATATCCGTTATTTAGCTGCTATTAAGCACATGCTTGGATGGAAGTTCAATCCTTTGTTAAAAGGTGGACGTGCAAATATGTGTTATAACAGATGAGTCTACATTTCTTACATATTACAAGAACTGGATTGTTTTGTCATCTTTGTTATGTTAATTTTCTAAAGTCCTAGTTAATAACTACATATCATTCTATGAGACTTCGGTATGGGCAGTATGCTTCAGCACACACAGACATGCTAAAAATTGGGCCAGCAACTCACTCCATCAGTTCCCTTTTACCTCACACTTTTAATTCTGTGTCTGAAGACTGGAGTTCAAAATCATCCTTGTATGTCCAGCTCCCAGAACTATTGTGACTGAACACTTGTTCACTTTCAGGATATATTTCTAGAGGCCTAAAGACATTTTGTACACTGTCTGTTTCAGAGAGATTTGGTATCAGGCCGTTACTGAGAGGTCTGAAAATCTGGTATGATAAAGTAGAAGTGGAAAATCTAACTAGGCCCTGTAGTAAGGCCTAAAAGAGCTGAGCTTTGTGCTTGCATTTTCAGGTGTGCTTCACATGCTGTTGTGGAAAATGTGGCAAGTATGTTAATACATTGGTTCTCCTTTTATTTTTAGCCCACCTATTGACAACTTCGATGTATTTAAGGAAGGAAAGGTTCAAAATTTCTTTGAATCCCAAGAGGCGGTTATTGCTCTATGCACTTACTTTCAGGAACTTCTTAAAAACATCAAGGATCTGGATGAAGAGCAACTTCAGGGGGAACTTTTTAAGCTATTGCAGGTAAAGTGGTAGTGCTTGCAGAAGAATTTAAAATATCTCTCCTACGTAACAAACAAAAACTTGAGGTTTGAAAGAGTCTGAACTTCCTACACAAATTAAAATGTAACTTCTATCTGTAAAAATGCAGTGAAATCCCAATAGCATACTGTATTGTTGCTACTCTGGAAATATTTAAATTTTGGTTATTTGTATTAAATGTGACATTTTCATTATAGTGCTTGTTTTCATTCTGTATTTGAAAACCCAGCTTATTCTCCCACAAAACCAATATCTCTAAGCCATTTAAAGTCAAATTCCAGATTTTTGTTATTTAACTGTAAGATTTTAAAACAGTTCATTTTATTGACACTCTAAACATTTTTAGACTTCTTTAAAAAAAAAAAATTCAGAAGTCTGTCTGGGCCAGAAGTGGTTTAAAAACTTTATAATGTCATTATTCTTGGAAAATAATGAATTGGGTAGAATAAAAAAATGTAGGATTATCATAGATCCACTAGCTGGCAACACCAAATTTTTGATGCATCTTTATATAAAGACCTCATTAGTGTGTACTTAAGATAAAAGTTCTTATTTGGCTGCATGTAATAAAAAATAAACCTGCTTTTATTCCTTTTTCTGATATTTTCTGGAATTATAGTATGGAGAACATTTTGTGTTTTAAGCTTTGTGATCAGTGTATTTATGCTGATCTAAATCTTCAGTCTTTGTCAGTTCTAATGCAAGTTTCTGATGCCTGTGTATGTACAGAGTATTGTTTGGTTTATTCCACAAAATCTTGTCTATATTAATATTTCTGCACAAGAAGCTGAATTTTTTTAAAGCTTGGAGGAAAATGTGGAGTTAGAGCCCTCATGTCCCTAAAATTAAAACAAACAAACAAACAAAAGTCTTTGGTGTATGTGAAGTTTAGAATGTAACTGCGGTGAGACTTAGCAAACGTTTTTGTTTTTTTCCTCCTTCTAGGTGTCACTGTGGGGCAATAAGTGTGACCTCTCTTTTTCAGCTGGTGAAGGCAGGTCTCAGAAAACTAGTCCTTTACAATCCCTGGAAAACATGACACCTTACATCTTAGTGAACGATATGGAAAGACTTTGGTCACTACTTGTCAATGCCAAAAAAAGAAATACAGAAAAAAGTAATGTTAGAGTTGACATAATCTTGGATAATGCTGGATTTGAACTTGTAAGTGATCTTGTGTTGGCTGACTTCCTGTTATCGTCAAAGCTAGCTGATGAAGTCCATTTTCATGGCAAAAGTATTCCGTGGTATGTGTCAGATACCACAAAGCACGATTTTAACTGGACTATTAAACAACTGCAGTCAGCTAATCATATGTGGATGTCTAGATGTGGGATAAACTGGGAGGGCAATTTGAAAAAGGGAGTGTGGGTTTACCATGATCACATGTTTTGGACTTTACCACATGACTTTTCCAGTATGCCCGAAGTTGCTCCAGACTTGTATGCTGATCTGCAGAAGTCAAACTTGCTTCTATTCAAAGGTGATCTAAACTACAGAAAATTAACAGCAGATAGAAAATGGGAATATAGTGTCCCATTTCATCAAGCCTTGCAAAAGTTTCATCCTGCGCCTCTCTGTAGCTTGAGAACACTCAAATCTGACACTCAGGTTGGCCTAAAACCTGGACAAGGTGAACAAATTCAGGCTTCTGAACCTGAATGGATGGTAAGTGGAAAATACGGGGTAATTCAGTTTGATGCTGGTCTCTAGTTAAATGGTTGTTAATATTCTGACAGAGAGATTCAGTCTCAGTTTTAACAACTTTGTTTGGTGCTTGGCTTCAGCAAAGGTTCAGTTTTGTTTGCACTTTTTCCTCCCAAGTGGTTTCCCAGTTTTGTTCTACAAAAGACTTCAAAGTTTTGCAAACTGCCTTTGCAGACATAAAGCAGTCTGCATTTCAGTATATTTTGTTTTCCTAATGTCCAGTGTCAGTAGATGCTTAAGATGAACATTTAGTTGTCCACAATACTTTTTTCTTCATAAGTGGATATGAGAGTTTATCGCTAACAAGTGAAAAATCTCCTTCAGAAACCGTTTTCTCAATCCCACACTAGTGTGTACATATTTCATGATGAGTTTTGCTCCACATCCCATGCATTGCATGAAAGTTAATGTTTTGGAGAATGTGCAAATTAATTCTAGGTAGGTTCTTTGCAAGTGATTGCAGGATCGTATTTTAAAACTGCTGAAAATTGAGTGGACTTCTGACAAGACTTTATTACATAAATTGTTTTTCACTTGCTTCTCATGTCTGTGAAGAAATAACATGATGTTTTGACTGTGGTTCACTGCACATTAAGAGAAAAGGTTTTGGGTGATACCTTGTAAATATTAATTTAGAATTTTAAAATAAAATTTTATATTTAAAATACAAGTGGATGTTTCTAGCCAGTTTGCCTGTAGGAGGGGAGTTGTCACATCTGTTAGGAAGATTACTGGGAAAAAGGACAATCTCATTTTAAGAGTCTGGAAGATGCTGTATATCTAAGAACCTCTGCCAAAGAAAAGCAGACCAGAAACACTCAAAACCAAACAAACGAACAACCCAACCAGGTACATTAATTGGGTTTTAGATTTAATAACAGATTTGAGTTAAAGGTGGCCTGTCAGCAGTGTTCTACCTCTTTCCATTGTGATAACTCTTTTATTTGCTAAATGGTTTTGTTTGTTTGTTTGTTTTTTAAGAAGGATGCCATAATATTCATGGAGGAAGTACAGCCCCAGTTGCACTGAGAAGTATATGCTAGAGAAGTGTATGCAATACAGGTAGCTGCTGATTTGACTTGTTTTATGCCTGTTCTCTTCTTTCCTGGCCTCAAATTACTCAGAATTTTGGGGAAAATTTAGGGATATTGTAAGGGTTTTTCAGAGTGTTGTGAAATGAAAGTGGACATGCATTATCTATTTACAAAGGAAAAATTAAAAATAGATTCTGTCGAGTCTTAAAGTATTTCTGTGGTTTGAAATAGTCCCTCTGACAGGGGACTGATGTGGTGCCAGTGATAACCACAGGTTCGTTAGACAATGGTGGCAGAATTACCTAGAGTCTGACTGGGTTGTGCTCTTGTCCAGAGCTGCTAAAATGGGGTGAACTTGCCCCTGGTAGAACAAGGTGGCTGTGTTACAAAGGACAAGAGTAGACGGTAGAGAATCTCCAATTTACATGCATCTTACACAGTGAAAAGGAGGGCACAGAAGTGGCCTTACTTGAGTGAGTTCTGGAAGTGGCGCTGTGGCAAGGGAATTAGAATGGCTGTGTGGTAGAAAGTGGATTTATAAAACTTTAATACTTACAGTTAACCTAAGACAAGGGTAGGCTTTGGCAGGTCTATGGAAAGGAGAGTGCAAAGATGGGGCAGTATATTGTACCTATTTCAGGCTATGAAAATGAAGCTGGATTCCTCTTCTGGTCACTGAAATCAATGGCAAGGCATGTCTTGTGAAGTGGAGAGGATATAATATAAACTCCAGTTCTGAAGTGGAGTTCATATAATAACGATCTGTACAGTGCATAAATGTGCTCCAGCTGCCGATGACTTTGTGTTCTTACATATGCAAGAATATTAATATTTTAAAGTTTAAAGGTCAAGTATTCAAAAACTAAGATGCTAGAAATTTCAAGAGGCAATGTGATATTATAGGTGGGGTTCTACTTTTCTGGCCTAAAGGATGAATTCACAAACATCCTTAGGCACCTGATTAAGCTGCATAAAGCCAGTCAAGAGAGCTGAAGGTCAGTCAGACAGCTGGAGGTCTCTGACTAGAGAGAGCTCAGGGGTACTCTCCAGCCTTTGATCAAATACATAACTCTTAACTTGTTTCAAATGCACTTTGAAGCAAAAACTTTGGGTCCAGAACAGAGGGATGGTAGTTGTTGAATACCTGCAATGAAAACTTCCTGCCTCTTTCAGAGAGGCAAAATAATTTGGCGAAGAAATCTGCTTTGTCTGTGGACAGATTGTTCATGAGGTGCTGACTTAATTTGCTGGAGAGGTTTAAAAGTGTGTAACAGGCAAGAAGAGAAAGGATTTTTTCACTGTTGAGGCCACCCTTGGAGAATAGATTTGCATCTTACACAGTCCTTACACACGCTGCAAAACTTGGTGTCATTTTTCACTGGTTGTTAATCTCTCTGTGTCCAGGTTGCTTTCGAGCTATTTCGAGCAATTTTGAAGCTATTTGAGCTTCTGGGAGCTCGCAATGCGGATCAGTGGACATTAGTACTCTTAAGTAATGATAAATAGAATCCTATAAAATACTAAATCACTTGGGAGATGCAGCAGCATTTGCTGAGTTTTATGGAATCATCTCATTAGATACTGTTGTATAAAGGTTTGTGAAGAAGCAGGATGGTGATTTCAGGAGTATTGCAAGATATGTAATTCTTAGATTAGCATTTGAATGCTACTGTAAACGTTGTCATGTTAAAAGAAAAAAAATGAGGAAATAAATCAAATTATATCTGTTCTCTAGCTATTAAGTGAGCACTTTTCATCTTTTGCCCCTCGGAAGAAGAAGTTTCTATGGTAATGTGCAGTGTGACTACACAGTGAGGTGAGGAATGCACAGCCGTAACTTCCAAACACTTAGTGCTTGACTCCTGTAGCTGTGCAGTGCTATCTATAGACAGAACCGGATATGCAAGTGTACTTTTCTGTTTGTTGGCTATTGCAAAATTTGGATTGATTCTATGAAAAAAAAGAGGTGCTGTGATGCCAGTGTTACATTCTCCCATGCCACAAAGAAGTAGTGAAGACACTCTGCTGAGGCACTGTGCTCTGCTGTGGGGTTAGCTACAGTTTACTGGAAAATAGGCAATGCTTTTGTAGGTGCTCAGTATTGATTGCTTGTGTAATAGAGCTTCATGAAACGGCAGGATGTGCCTCATGCGTTTGGGTGGCATTTACTGTTGTACAACATAAAGTGTATGTTATAATAAAAGCATATGCTATAACATAGCATAATTTTTTTTCTTGAGTGTTCAAGAAAGTTACTTCTGTACGTCTGTTACAACTGATTGCTCAGAATGCTTGTACAGCATAACTCAGGAGCTACTGACTTGTATACCCAAGTTCTTTAATTTCGTGTGCCGCTTCTATATTTACAGCAAAAACAAGGGTATTTTCAGGAGTTCTGAGAACCACAACAGAACACCATCTTTTGACTTCTATTATTTTTATTTTACCTTTTGAGCAACTGTAATTGTAAATCTGTTTTTGATAGTGGTGATTTTAATTTGTGATGAAACAAGAGGAAAAGTAATGTCAGAGGCACAGTGAAAGCCAGTACACACATCTGTCTGAATAATTCTGTATGTATATAAGGCTTCTTAAAATAATGTGGAAAATAAGTTGCTTGTATGACTGGAAACTGTTGCAATAATATTGACATAAATTATATATTTTTGTGCAAAAGTCAAAGATGATACTATTTCAGTGGCTGGGGAAACCAACTCAAAATTTTTAAGTCAAATCTTAGTTCCTGAAGTTTTTTTCCCTGAAATGAAAGCCTGTAAAACATGTTTATCCAATGAGGCTTTAAAAGATACAGATGCAAGAGATGGGTGTCATAAAATGTTGCTCTTCATCTAGGCAGGGCAGTATTAGGCATGTTTCTACCTTGTTACTCTACCAATATTCTTGTTTAAATTGCAAAACCTTAAAAAGCATTGAGAATCTCTTAAAATGTAGCTGGTAAGTACTTATTCAGGTTGGTGCAGCTGATGGTGTCATCATCAGGATTGCTACCCAAACTAAGTGCTCCATGTGTTCCTAGCAAAAACTGAAATATTTGTGTTAATACTTGCTGTAGCTAAAATATTTCAAAGTCACTTAGGGTTTATGGGACATCAGTAAGGTGGGTAAAGCTATTATTGTTGAAATGGTTCCTTTGAATTTCACAGTAGATTTGCATTCATGGTTGAGCTACTTAACTGTTCCATGTGAAGCATGTTTATCTCTTGTTCTCTGTCAGACAGCAATGAAAAAATGTTCACACTGTTGCATGAAAGTTATCACATGAAATGTTTTTAATCTAAAACAGCCCAAGTCATGTCTAAAACACAAATTCAGAATGGAATTTTGTACAGAACTGTTAGTTTTTTTTCATTAAACAGTTTTTTTGCTTACAAGCCTTCTGTTTACCAAAAAATGCAGAACAAAAGTTTGGGATGATTTTTACTTAAAGGAAGAATGTAAGTTCAAAACCACTTAAGACTTACGTAAACATTTTAAAATAAAACTGTGAAAATGTGCTGGTTAAAATGGTCCTTTTATTTCTTTCCAATATGGCAGTGGCAGAATGTGTGTGTGGGAAAAAAATCCTATAGCAGGGACTGTTTATATTTTTTTTTGTTTGTTGTGTTTTTTTTCGTAAAACAGGTTTTCAAATCTTCTGTGAATTTTTATTCTAGCTGATACAGATATATTTCTATTTCTATCAGCCCTGAAAATAAAAAGGCCATATAAATTTATATAGGTGAATTAGTCCACATTCTATCTCAGCTTTGCAGTTGTGAATTCTGCAGATATATTATAAGAAGGGTTTTTATTTACACTTCTTTTTGAGGTTTGGCTTATTTGGCTTTGTTTCCACTAGGAAAGAAATATAAAATGTCATATTTTGATCACAGACAATAAACATACTCAGTAGTTGTATACTGCTTTTATTTCCTCTCTTTTCAGTAAGCTAAACAACCATAGTCTTTCAAACTTCCTGTGAAGAAAAATTGTCATGCTTGTAGGAGTTTCTTTTATCTTTCCTGGGATTCCATTGACACTCAATATCACATTATTATGTGACATTATATATATATGTGGTATTATATATATTATGCACATCATATATTTACTTGTAAAATATTCAGAACTGAGCAGACTAAGGCAAGGTATATCAAAGTATAGATTATGGGTTTTTTGGTTTGCTTCCTTAATGTTAAATAACTGATTACTCTCACGCTATCATGGTAAAGGTGAAGCTAAGTGACTGTAATTGGTAAAGGGCCTGGTGGTGCAGTTAGTTGCATCTTTCAGTGTGCAGCTCACACTGAGTTCTGCTTGCAAGTGAGGTACTTCACTCAGGGATTAACTTTACAGGAAGACTTGGGCGTTACCGAACGTGGAGGTGAGCTGTACAGAAATTGTGCATAACGCTGGCACAAGGTGCAGGAACACCTCCAGGCTCTCACCCCTGAAGTCCAGGCCCCTGCAGAAGGCGGCTTTCTGCCCCTGCCCCTGACCTTGACACAGAGAATACTGTGCCAGAGGTAGCCATACAGAGATCCCTTGAAATAGCTGAGCAAGGCTCAGTCTTTAAAATGCTTGTGTGTATTAAAATAACACGGCAGGGAAGGACCTGCAAACTGGTAAATCTGTGCTTTCCTGCGGTGGTGGTGTGTACAGGAAGGTTGTTCAGGAAACTGAGAACTGGCTTTGAACAGCCGTTCATGAGCTGGAATAGGCTTCAGCTCTTATCTCCCATTGACCAAGAAAATGTCTGTGTTGTCATAGATCAGAAAATGGTCTGGTTCTGGTCATAAATGGCTTATATAAATATATGTTATTTTGGTCTAGGATATTTGCATGTAAGATACAAAACAATTCTGGAAGAAGGGTTAGGGTCCATGAGTGCTGTCTGAAGGATCCCTTCACCTGCTTTTCCTCCTGTCCAGTAACTCTTGTGTTACCTTCCTAACAGCTCTGTCTCGGTCTAGGGAGTATTGGTGCCTGTCAGTAAGGAGCTCTGGAGAGAGGAGAAGCACTCCAGGGGGTCGGCAGTCAAATCCATTTATTGCAAAGTTTTACAGCCTTTTATAGTTGACAAGAGGCCCCCAAATCCCATAGGTTAACAAACCTGTTCACATGCCTAAGCTGAGTTACTGATTGCATAACAGTTATTGTCCATACGCTGTCCATGCGTTCTGCCAGCTTTGCATAGTTCACAAAGTTGTTAGGAGAAAGTTTTGTTGATGTTTGTTGGCGAGCAGCCAACAGAATCCACTAGCTATAAACATTTGCTATTTGATAGATACTTTTGTGAATTTTCTCAGGCTTACAATAATCTCACTGACTACACTTTTTTTTCATGCTCAGCAAAACATGCCATCCTGCTCTGCAAATCACGATTCCACAGATGCCCATGGCATTGCACATAATGAAGTCTGTGGATGAAATTTCCCCTGAATGTCTTTTGGAGAAATACATCTGCAAGCTATGCACATCACCACGTGACTTCTAGCTTTGAAATTATTCTGATATGTCTATTCTCATTTACTTACAAAAGAATTCGTTAGGAGCAGATATTTTTGGAAACTGCAGAACTATCTCAATTGTTAGATTTTTTAGCGTACTGGCTACTGGAATTCATATCCCAGATGAGTTTTTGCATCTGTCCTCAGCACTGACCTCTTTCAGGGAAGGGAAAGATCATAGTAATTTTTGTATTATTATTTTCTGTTTTAAAAATTAGAGTGACTATTTGGTACATACATTCAAGAGATTCCGCATCATTCTTTGCTCAGAAAGGCTGAGGACATCCTGTCCATGTATTTTCTGTAACACAACATGAAGAATCTTATTAATGTAAATGACTCCTTGAAATTATTTTTAACTAAAAATCCTGAAGTAGCCCTTCCTAAGCCATTATTTTCTGCCCCTGTTAAGGAAACAGAAACATGGAGTACTTTTTCGAACTCTGCCTATAGTGTTTAGTAAACAAGCCTGAAGCATTTTAAAGGGTGAGCAGCTTGTAATATAATTTTTTCTTGGTCAAATGACTTGAAGAGTGGGTATGGCATCCCCTTCAAACTGCTTCATTCTTTTTTAGAGTGTTATATGAAATTGCTGCTTATCTTCATCCCTTTTTTTTTCTCCTTCCCTCTTTTGTTGTTGCTCAATACAGTTCATCAGATTCAGTGGTGTTTTTTTTTTAAGCCAAATAACTTTATAGATCCACAGCAAGATACAGCTATATAAGCATTCTCTCCTCACCACCAAGGGCATAGGAGTGGTTGAAGTATAGCTCTTGAACCAGCCGTGGCACTGCAGGACTAGCGATGTGGAACTGTGCTCAAGCACACGCTTAAGGAAGTTAGGACAAAGTTTCACAATCATTCAATCCTGCATCTGCACACCGCTCCAGCAGTGGGACAGATTAGGCTGTCGTCAGGTCCTGCATGAATCCAGGATGATATTTTTGTCTGAATTTGTAGAGGGCATTGAAACTTGTGCCAGATTTGTGCTGGTTTTATGTAAGACTGCCAGAACAAATTTAACCTGTCAAAATTACTTACTACATTTGAATTGCACAATGAGTTTACATTGGATCAGAATTTTGCACCATGCAGCAATAGCAGCTTTGATCCACCACATTTGAAATTATAAAAACTTTTGGTTTGGCTCCCTAGACAGCGATATAATGTTTTAGGTACTTCACATAAAACAGTTGTAGACAGAAGAGGGGGAAAAAAAGGTCTGGAATATTATTCTCATAAAAATATTACGGCTTTGTGTTAACTGAGATTTATACCACTTTGGGATAAACTTTGACTTGGGAACAGAATGCAATTTAAATGGGAACTAGGAATTGCCTGGATGTTTCTCTCTGAGCCTTACGGAGACAGGCTAGGCACCCAGTTCTCTCTGGCCAACGCCCAGGCCCCTGCTCTTCTCTGGCTGCTTTCTCACCTGTCTCCTTTTGAGAGTTTAGCACTGCAGAAACAGGGTCCCTCCTCCCCAGCAGCAGTCACTGGGTTCAGGGGGTGTCTCCCTTCAGAGAGTTACTTGCAGTACATGCTACCTTCTCTGCACTCAATTCCACTCTGTCATCGCTGGGTAATTTTGATTCAGAAATGCCCTACTCAATTCACACCTCTACTACAGCAACAGTAAGAGCATTTATATACAAACTCCCCCATAACAATGGGTTTTGTCATACATTTTTATACCTGATATGTCATCCTGTGTTGCTGTGTTAGCTCACCCTTCATCCATAAGGATGAGCTGGAAATCTATGATTCTATGAAATGTGCCACCATCTCACCCACTGATTGTGTCTTTCCCCAGACGCTTCCCAAGATACCTGCCACTCCCATCACCTGCGCTGCATGGCTTCAGCCCCGTGCGGGTCTCCATGACCCCTCATCAGGACAGTAAGGTCATGATCCACACTGGCACCCCTCTGCTTGGACAGGGGTCTCCTCTGTCCTGGGCAGCAGCAGTGAAATGGCATGAGGCACACAACAAAAATCAGTACCATACCTAGCTTTTCTGTTTTCTTCTCTGGAAAACATGAGTAAGTCAGTGTTCTTATGAAAGGTGAAATACTTTTTGACTTGTGAGTACAGAAATGGTAGAAGATCTCACATGCCCAGAGGCGCTATGAGAGGCATGATTAAGCAGCTCACAGGGTCTTCAGAACAAGCAATGTGCAGCACTGATACACCTGAAGGCTTCATTTTCTTCTGCTGCTAGCTGCAGTTGCCCTCATCCCATGTTTGTCTATCTTATTTGGAAGGGAGGTGAGGAGGAGAAGGACCCCTCTCAGCTGGAGGTATTTTAGCAGCAATCAAGGCAGGCTGCTCGCCCTGGGCTGTGGGAAGTGCTCCTTTCATAGGCTCTGGGAGGAGAGAAGGACACCCTGCCTGAGCAAGGGCACACTGCTGTTCAAATTTCACCTCTGCTTGCCTCTGATTTTACTTTTTTTGAGGAAAAATTAGAGGTAATTTTCTTAGGTTTATAATGTTCCGTTGTATAACGTGCGTTCGAAGTGGAAAAATCGTTTCTGCGAGCGCGCCGCTGTGACGGCTGTTCACCTTCGG
>NW_008591881.1:0-24979 GCF_000691845.1 Merops nubicus | reverse complement strand
CCTGCCCGCCGGCAGCGGGCCGCCGGGGGAAGGCGAAGGATGCTGCCGGGGAGCCTACCCCTCTGCTCCCGCCGAGCAGCGCCCCTTTGCTCCCTGCTTCCTTTGGCAGAAGCTGCCCGGACTGCGCGGTGCTCTGCGGACGAGGCGGCACGATGCTTTGGGAGAGGTCCTCGAGTACCCTGCGGGGTGGTTGAGGGGTGCAGCGCAAGGCTGGACCGGCTCCATCTGCCTTCCCTTTTCAGATGGTCAGTCCAGAAGGTCAGTTACCTTCTTCGTAATTACAGACTGCTTTCTAACGATTTCTTTGGCTTTAGAAAAAAAGCCCTGACACTTCCGACCCAAACCATTCTGTGACTTTTGTTGTACCAGCAGGCCAACAGATTGATTATTTTCTGGATTACTTGGGAGGTGCATTTTCACTCTGTTTTTGCCTGTAAGGTACAGCTGCGATTTTAAGGGTTTCCAAGCAGACTTCAGGTCCATCTGTTTGCCAAATATGATAAGACAGATTCCCTGCCTTTTGATGGCTTGTTCACTGGGTTTTACTTTAGTTGTCAAGGTGGCTTTGTAGCCATCTGTAGCTCAGCAAGGAATAAAGTTAACTCAAGACAGGTTGTTTATATATGTCATCTTACTGGATGTCTGGAAGAGGTCCCTGTTACTCATTTGCTTTGCTTGTGCCTTTAAACCAGTGTCGTTGCCATTTTATTTATCTACCAGGCTAAGGGCACTGGGAAGTTTCTAAGCTTTATGAGTTACGGTTTATGAGTTACAGACTTTTTCAAGGCAAAACCAATGACTGTCAGCTAAGATCATTTGGAAAGGGTCATCTTTATTATAGTGTGTGTGCACTATGTATGCTTTTGTCACAATATTCAACCAGCCTTTCCAGAACACAGTTTCCAGTGACTGAAGTCCATAGTGCTGCTGAGCTGTCCTCTTCTCTTGATCTGAACGTAATAGTGAGCTTTAGTCACTGCACAAGCTCCCCCACGTGGCACAACGAATTTAACTGCTCAGAGAGGACAAGATTTTTGCTTTGAGTTCACTAGCAAGAGCTCTGAACTTAGATAGAGGACTTGAGTCTACACTGGAATGGTTTGGATACAGCTTCTCCTCATGAGCAGACCTCTGCATCAGGGCAGGTAGGCTCAGAGGTGTGTTTACAGACCTGGGTCTAATGTCAGTTCATTTGAGCAGAGGTGGGGTGACAGACCAGGGAAGTGTGAGTGGAGGAGGATGTGTGCCACAAAACTCAATCTGGTGATAGACGTATTTAAGAAGCTGAAGGAACAGAAGAATAACTAGAAGGGTAAAGCAACAGCATAGACCAACATATAGCACAGGAACAAAGCCTGTGGGAGGTAGAAGGATGGGTGGCGATCACAGAATGTGTCTTTGGAGTTGTGGTTACTGTGGAGCTTCCCAAAGCTGTTCAGGCTCTACCATGTAGTCCTGATGGTTTCTGCCCAGTAGATACAATAGAAAGATCTGTCATCTACTGTGTGCAGACAAGAGCAAACCTGCCATGCCAGGCTTCTGCTTTCCATGTTGCCTCTCACTGCATATAAAGTACAAAAGTGTGGCTCCATACAGACATCAGTGGCCCTGCTTCCAGAGAGAGGTGGTTTCTTTTCATACCAGTAAGCTCCTGTAGCAGCTGCTAGGGAGAAAAATGGATACCTGATGAGAAGGGGAAGAATTCCAAAGAATTCCCTTGTGGTCAGTGAACTGGTGATCAGTAACACCTCTGACTTCTGTGAGAGCTAAGAGTGAACACAGACCCAGGCATTAGTTAACATATGCTAATTAATAATGTAAGGTTTTTCACTATAGGTGTTCAAAGAGAATGGGCTGTCTAATGTGGGACCACGTAGCACCTGCACTTGCTCTTGCATTGAAATAGGTGGTTTTAGACCCAAATGTGGAATTATTCCTTCTTCTCTACTTGCCCTTGTGAGTTTTTCTTGCATGCACATAATTAATGAGCCATTAAAGCAATTTTGTTTAGAGAATGGAGTACTCAGAGGACGCTACTGAAGCAGAAACAGAAGGACCAAAGGGAATTGTTACTCTATTTTTCAAAAGACTACACTCATAGGAGTCCTGTAAGTCCCTGAACATTAACATGCAAGCCACACTCATAACCTCTCCCAAAGTCCCAGGTTTGCTGCTGTGTCACTTGAATTCTGATGTATCCAGTGCCTATGCACTGTAGTGATCCCAGGTTCATGGGCCTAATCATATACAGAGTCTGATTCAAATGAAGTTGATATAAAAGCAGCAAAGAAAGGGCATGTCCTTCACATCATCCCACTCCACCTGAAGACAATAAAAACTTGTCTTATAGCCTCAAGGTGTTATAGTTGTGGCTTTATTTTCCCTGTACGGAAGGGGCAGGGTGTCCAAAATCTGAGGATACTGTAGAGTTTTAGTTTCAGTAGAAATGAGGGTTCTCCTGTGAAAGACAGAATTACAGTATATGGAGAGAGTCTGAAATAAGCTGGTAGGAAATTTGTGGAAAAGGACAAACTAGTTTGTCACACAAATATGGCTGAAGTCTGGACATACAATACCACTGGCAAGGGAGAAGTGAGTCAGCTAATAACTAGCATATGTGAGTTGTCCATCCTAAAATTTGACTTCTCTGCCTGCCAATTCATTTTATGCTTTCAGGAGCTTTCACTGCTTAGCTTGCTTCTTGCACTTTTTGATCTCAATTTCCTACATTTCTGTGGAAGTTGGGTAGGGAAGCAGGGGAAGAGTCATAAATGGTCTCTAATGTAAGGCTATGGTAGCAACGGTAACTGCTTCCACATTTTTGGAGGACAAACACATTGAGTTGATCACAGGACCACCCTACCTCTTACAGTCAAAAAAAACCCCAACAAAACCCTGACGAAGAAACATCGGTATTTTATATATGGTTGTATTTAAAAACTATAGAATCCCTGACCAGCTGCCTTTATGGCAGGGCAGAGAGGGACAAGGTGCTTCTGAAAGGATCTAGCCCTGACACGTCACAAAGTCAGGAGAACACCATGATGTTAAGTTGTCTGGTGTGGCTGTGTATGTACATCTGGCTGCCATCTCGTGGCCTGTAACTTAGTATTTCCTTAGAGAGAAATGCTAAACACTTCTTTCAAGTGTTAAATTCAAGGTGAATTCTCCTTGAGTTTGGTGAATTCTGCTCTGTTCTTTCCTGCTCTGAAGCAGAAGGTCTGAATTACCTTACTGTAGCACCTATGAAAGTTTGAATGACAGTATCTGTGATCTGTTATGGCTTGGGTTGGTTATAATAAGCTCTGTAACAACAATAACAAAAAGGTTTAAAAGACACTGAGTTTTTTGCATCAGTATATTGGAATCTCTTCCTGCCCTCTGCAAGTGTTGTTCAACACTCAGACGTGTTGCAGAGGCACAGTGACATACCCAAAGGCAGACATCTACTTTTCTCCAAATGCCGTGAGATGAACAGCACTGCTGTCAGATGGATCTGTGAGTTGTTGTGGAGCTGAGGATCAAAAGCTGCCCACATTAACCACGGGACGGAGATGATCTGATGAGACTGCCTGAGTATTTGTCTGTCGTAGGAAGCATGCAGCTAAAATCCAGTAACTGCACCACATTCTGCCTTCAGCAGCCTCCCCGGTGCTCTCTGGTTCTCCCATACCTTCAGGGTTAAAAGCCCTGTGAGGTTTCAGGAGTGGGGCAGTAACATCCAGCACACTGGAATGGTGGGGGCAGTGACATTTTAAATTGCCATAGCTTTTTCTGCCAGAGTTCAGCAGGCAGGGCTCCAGCCTGAAGCTGAGCTGAAGCTTCTTAGTCTGTTCTGCCAAGCTAGCTTAACAGTCTGGTGCACAATGAAGGGAAACCCAAGGGTCAGGCTTAATAAAGAGAAAAATGTCGATGGCATTAGAAGTGATTTGCATCCTAGTGGAAGAGATTCGCTCCACTGTTACAAGGTGGAAAGCACTCTTCTGTGCTATAAACCGAGATTAGCTTTTATTCCTAAATCAGCATGCAGGTGCTACTAAGTTAATTCCGGTGTAGCAAAACTTGGATGACAAATGGGGCTTTGCTGTGCCTATAAATTCCACCCAGCACTTAATAATCCTGAACACAAGTGGATGTGTAAGCAAGAGAGCCTGGGGGGCTAAGTGCAGAAGGCACAAAACAGTTACGTGAAGACTAATAATTTACATGTGAATGATACAGTGCTAGAGGGACTAAGACTTATTTATTTAAGCAGCCTAACTTCACAGGAAGAGAAAGTGCAGCGTGATGTTCTAGGGAAAAAATGTGACTTGGCAAAATGGAGGCTTGTTTGTCACACTGAGGTGGCCTGTGAAGTCCTACAGTATTATGCATCATTATCTTAAATACGTGCTTTCGTGAGGGCTGTCTGGAAGTGAAAATAAAATAGTCGAGTCAAGAGTTGAAAAGACCTCAAGCAGACAGACTCATCCAGCCAACTTAATGGCTTTTAAAAGAGTCATCTTGAATTTTTGCACACTTCCTGAACCTGGCCAATTACAGTTAAGGAATCCTTTGCCTCCTTCTTCAACTCTGAACCTGTCTGTTTCTCCTCCTTGTGACACAGAAGCAAACCCACACTCTCAGGTAAGTCTGAAGTAATTGTGTGCCAGTAGCCAGCTTTCTGTTTTCATAAGTCTTTATACCAAAAATAGGTGGAGTATTCTTATGTTTTAGGGGATGTTTAGTGCTGTAGCTCAGATTTATGGTCCAAACATCTGCTAAGAAGGCTCAGATCATGAACTGAGCCCCTTTCAAAATGCTGAGATATATTTAAAGGTCACCAGTGGTATTTTTGGGTTGATTGGCTAGTGTTGATAGTGTAATTTTGGTTCTTTGTCTCCTGATTCTTTAACGCTTTTACTGAAACTAGATCGCACCTCTGGCTTTTTTGGTGTAGCCACAAGGATTAGGAATGAGCTGTTTCTTTTAAATGGGAGACTACATGTCTGTTTTGCACTAGGGCATGGGATTCTGAGCTTAAAATATCTCTTCTGCAAAAGAAACTTCAGTTAGACTCATTTAATCTCTTTTGCCTTTCTTACCTTTAACTGTCCTGCTGGTGTTCAGCTTATTGTGATGGAGTAGTTTCTTCATGCTAGCTTTTTGGTTTCAAGTGCACTAATCATGCTTTTCTTGAGTGTTCAGTCTTCTATTTAAGATTTTAAGACCTTTCTCAACATTAATTTGTTAATTTTTTGACCATATTGAAAGCGCTGAGTAGACTGAGGTACAGTGAGCTACCCTCAGTAGTTTTTAAGTTGTTCCATATGATGGGTGCTTCTGGTTTAGCATTTTTAATTTGAGAAGTATTTGAAACCTAGATTCTCAGTAATTTTCTTCAAGTATCGCTTAAACTGGAGATTGTAATTAGATGTCAAAAAATAAAAAATAAAAAAAAATCAGTGTCTCTTTTTGAGGAAAGCTGGCATAAACTGGTAACTTGTTGGTCAAGGTCCCTGCAAGTACATCTTTGATTTTGTTTCCTGCTATACCAGTGATTCACCAGCTTTCTGTCCTACAGGGGCTGAGCTCAAAGTCTAGAAAGACGCAAGAAAGGGGAAAACATCTTTGGATCCTCCCATCATCTGCTCTCCTGTTACCATTGCTAAGATGAAATGTATTTTTTCTATGTACAGAAGAAGCAGACTTGTTCTTGCTAGCCAATTTCCTTGGTCATCTTTCTAAGAAACAGAAGAAAAGTCCCTCAGCATGGACAAGGCACTTAGATTTTCCTTGAGGTATAGTGCTTCAGTTAATGGATTTCCCTTTGTAAAATATCATAACCTTCTGCAGTCGTGGTGCTTTACAGATAGGAATAACTGAAAAATGGTGTACAGAGCTTGTTGATAACAAGGCCCTTCTGTGGAATTTGGACTGGTTAATGAGTGCTGTTGCTGCATCATTGGCACTGTTTGAATAAATCTGATTTTTTGGATGTCTGTTAGGAGCAGGAATTCTGGGAGCAGTTTCCCTCTTCTGTTGGTTTGTCTGCTCTCTGACTCAGTAGCACATGTGCATTCTGTCTTGCTGGTTTTAGTAGTGCTCTTACTACAAGTACAGATCTCAATGCTTGTGCCTTGGTGAGAGGGAACAGCATCCTGTGGTCTCCAGAATAGATTTGAAAGTTACTCTTTGTCCATATATGATGATAGTCTTGTTCGAAGAGGTTCTCCTTTCATACAGCGTTTTAAAGCATATTCTCCAGTATGGCTGAGTTGTTTTCAGGTAGGATGTCAGTGGCTGTATGTCCAGCCTCTTCCTGGCCTCCCTGTTGAGACTGCCAAGAATATGTCAGGTGGTGCCAAAAGTAACTACTGGGTTTTGGTTTGTAGACGCTGGAAACTGGTTTCTATTTTAACCTTCAGAAAGGGTGTAATAACTGATAGAGAGCAGAGGATTTTAAAAATAGCTATAACATGTCCCTGTGAAGCTTGCAGCTTTGTTGTCATCTTCCTGGGATGCCTGACAGAAGGGTTAAGGGAGTCCAGCTGTTGGGGTCAAAAGCATGGCTCACCAGGAGAGCAGTGCACAGAGTTCCAAAGAGTGCCTGGGACCCTTGGGGACCTCCCTTTTCAGGTGCACGTGAAAGAGGCCTGATCACAACTGGGAAATTGCTCTGCACCTATTGATAATCTGGGCTCTTAAAGTGTCCACATTAGGTACTCAGAAACTGGCTCTCAGGATTTAGAAGTCCCTTTTAAATGCTTTCAGCAGAAATATATAAAGCTTAGATGGCTCCAAACCCTCAAACTATAGAAAAAGAAGATCTAAGTATAAAGGGAAGATTGAGTTCCTGCTCAACAAATTAGGAAAAATGCCAAAATTAATGGCAGTATTAGAGAGGTAGGTTGCCTAGCTGTTTTAAAGGGGGGACCCCTAGATAACTATTCCCAGTGTCTCTACTGAATTGTGTCATCTTAAAGAAGTCCTGGAACCATGGCCAAACCCCTGAGCCATACTATACACTTAGCTGCGTAACAAATGTGTTGTGGAGCCGAGTTAATACTCAGACCATGAAAAAACTTCTGTAGAAATGCTAAGAATTTACTGAGTATGAAAATGCTGACAAGTGGTTTGGACAGACTGACAGGAGAAGACTGCAAAGTTGTACATTAGCAGATATTCAGAACCATCTACTTCAGAAATTTAACTTGGGATGACTAAGTCCAGAGTCCAGTCTCCTCAGGTTCTCTGTACAGTCAACAGAGAGAGAGGAAAACTCTTACAGAGGGTCTATTCAGTGTCAGTGCTCTGAACTGTCTTCTGCATGAGTCCTTCCCTTTACATTGCCCACAGCGAGTGCTTGCTTTGAGTACCTGAGGTAGGTACTGAGTACTCTCCAAAGAGCTCAGCCTCATAGTAGTTGGCTCGTGTTCTCCTCTCATCCTCTTTCAGCTGAACTCCCTTCGCCTCTCAACATGTAGTTTTGCTCAGTTCCTTAGCACTATCAAGTGAAATTGCCACAGCAGGTTATACCAATGTAATCCGACCTATCTATTTTGCATCTTTACCTCGAGTGTTGGCTAAAACTTTTATGTGTCTGTATACCTGAGAGGAAAAATAACAAAACCTTGTAGGGCTAACTATCTGTGGGAAATGGACTTAAAATGAAGCATTGAGGAATAGTGTGTGCAAGATACAGGTGGGATGGGAGACACTGAACAGAGGTCAAACCAGTGAGCCTGAAAGTGCAAAACACTGGCTTGTTGCAAAATTCATAGGCTTTAGTTTGTGTGACCAACATGTATGCAGTAGATAAGCCAATTCTTCCCAACCCTCGCAGAACTGTGGTTACAATGGGCAGTCTTTACAAAGGGATTAAACCACAGATGGAATATATTGCACATGAGGGGGCTGTTGACTGTGTAAAACATGCCACTGTCTTGCCTTTTATCCTCTTGAGCAGACCTAGCTGCTTTGGAAAGCAGAAGGCTTTCATTACCTGTTTGCTTTCAGGTTCCCTATCCTCTTTCAAACAGCCTCTTGAAAAGCAAAGCAATGCCAGGTTCACAGTGCATCAGGCAAGTGCTGAGGGCAAGAATAGATCTACAAGTGTTACTCTTGGTGACTGTGGCCACACAGTGGTCCCCAGCAACAGAGCATGGCCTTTGCCCAGACACTCCTGTGACTGTAAGGGGAGGTTCTCAGAAGAATAAGAATCCTGCATGGGAAATGTTACCCAAGAAGATTTTTTTCCGTGTTTTAAGTGAAAGATGAAGTAAAGTAGATGTGAGACCTGGTGAAAAGTCCCACCCTGTATTAGCACATAGCTAGATGAGGTAGATGTGATAGATGGCAGTTGTAGGGTATTGAACGGCTCCTGATGGCAGCCTCAGGGAGCCTATACTTATGGGTCAAATGACTCAGAGAACTGGCCTCTGGGCTGTTCAGTACTAGGTTCCTGACACGGATCTTGCTCTGAACTGTCTTCTGCATGAGTCCTTCCCTTTACATTGCCTACACCGAGCGCTTGATTTCATTCATCAACTTGTCTGTGATGAAGACTGTTGGAACAGCTGCATAGGATAGTGCCACTTCAGCTGGTACTCTGCAGTTTCTCCTGAGTAGCATAGTTTTTGATAGAGAGGGCAAGCACCAAGTGTAAATTTTCCTCTAGTTTTAAAGAGGTTCTCTCAAACACAAGATTGAACCACACTTTGAAAACAGTTGTTCACTAAAAGAGGGGGCTGCTGGAGTTGCCCACTAGTGGTTGTGGCCAAGCGTTAGATTCATAGAGCCTTCTGGGAAATGTAACTCCTCTCCCCTCACACACACATTTGGCCGTTTGTAGGATGTTTTGTGCTGCTACCTAAAAGGCTCATTGTCTCTTGGGCTTACTAGCCAGAGTTGTTCATCTTTAAAATAGGCTCTGTTTGCTGACTGTGATTTTTCCTTCAAACCAAACAGCTCCAAGAAGGCTGTCATGAGACTGTGGAAAGACACATAGGACTTTTAGAAAGAAAATGCAAGAGTTGTCCTTCTTATTTTGTTTCAGTATATCCTTAAATATTTTATCAGGTGTTTTTATACATTATAGTATTTTCTCCTGTAAATAGCTTTAACTTTTCTTTTACTTCTTTGTATACTGTCTTATTTAAATTTTTTTGTGTGTGTGCTGGCAGTATCATGCTATGCTGAATTATATTGAATATTACATTCCTGAAATACAAATACTGAAGCGTATTTAAATATATCGGTAAGATCTTATTGGGGAACCAAGTCTGCTTTATAATAGCTGGAGCATTCATTTGCATCATTGTCTTACTGTAGAGAATCAAGACACATTAATCAGACTTTCTCTTGCTAATTCTCCCTGTCCCTTATATAGCATTAGCTCTGTGCAACTAAGTGAAAAAGCTGAAAAGTACTGTTTTATGAACATACTTCTTCTTACCTTTGAAATTTCAGTGTTGTCAGTGAACTGAGTTAAAAAATTCTGTTTGTGTATTTTTTCTTGTAATCATATCAGACACTGCAGGTTTTTCCATGTATATTGGTATATATAAATTTGTACTGGTGTATAGAATTCTAAGTACGTATTTAAACACACAGAGACTCATATATATGTGTTATTTCTTCTTTTTCACTGAAGGTTTGTAGCCAAATATATACAGTGGATTAAATAAGTTGCCACGGGTGTATACGATATTGCATGATTAAATGGCCCAGCTGCCTGTGGTCAAATGTAGCATCTCAGCAGACACTTCTCCAAAATAAAAATTCTTCCAAGGAATGATTTATAATTTAGACCTGTAAGGAGGTTTCCTGGATAGCATTTGTTTCTCATGTGTAATGTGGTTTGAAATCTGCTTTCTGATCCAGCTTTCTGGAGTTGTCTCTAAAATGGGCTTGGTGATGGTGGCAAACCGCCTAAAGATGACTGGATATTTTGCCTCTCTAGTATGTGTCTCCAGAGTGGTGAGTTAGTGTCTGGCATCATGTTAATGTCACAAAGTAAAGGAAGTGGGGTGAGAGAGTCACTATTCAAAAATTACTTGAGCTGGACTCACAGAGGAAGAGCTAGGGAGCCAACTGCCCAGTCTAGATCCTATTCCTCCATGAAGCCTTAAATCTATTCTTAGAAGAGATCTTGATCAAGCAGAACAAACTTTGGGATTTTTTTTCCTGAACAGGAGCAGAATCAAAATATGTTGAAAGTTTTGATGAAAATAGTTATGTGTTGAGAAAATCAAAATGTCAGCCTGGGTCAGAGTGAGGTAGACTGTCAGTGTGGTGGTAGGACACTTGGTCTCGGCTGTGAATGTGCCGGAGCCAGCCTCTGCCCAGAGGAATGAAAGCAGGAGGTTTTCATCCTTTATTATTTTCAGTGTCTCTTTTTTCAGACCTTTGGTGTCCTGTGCGTAGTCACGTCCCACGCATGAGGATACAGATACATGAAACTTCCTCTCCTCTCTCATGCAAACACAACCTCCAGTGCAGAGCAGTTTGGTAATTCTCAGTGAAATTATTCTTACCATTAAGCTCCGTGGAACCACTCGAGTCCAGAGACTCCATCTTGCCACTTCTGTGTGGCGTTTTTTTCCCCAGTTTCCCGTAACTGATGGTACTGGTAACTAACATGGGCCGGTCCCAGGCCGCTCTCTGTGGGCTGACCAGAGTGTTCGGGCACTGTGCAGTGATCTTTACAAAAAGAACACTTTTTCTACCAATGGAGAATTACTCCAGGAAAGGTTTGCCTCGTGTAAAAGCTCAGCTCTGAGACTTTGGATTAATTTCCCAGCTGTGCCAAAGCCTTCCTGTGTGCCTTCGGAGCCTCCTTCTCTTCTAGTGGGATTTTCAATTTATGTACGGGAAAGAGGTGCCGAATTCCTCATTTTTACTTTGTGCAGTGATTAGGTCAGTACTACTTTGTCCTCATTTGGACTATGGTGGATATCTTGAAATCCAGAGAGACAGAAGTAGATACTATTACTTGCTATGCTTAGAACTGGGGATATCCTGTGAATATTCTTTATAGAAAACTGATTTTGAGATGGCTGTTTCTCCATTAACAACCAGAATTGCACACTATGACTTGTGCATACACTTTTACATTATAGACTAATTTTTGTCAGGTTACTTGGAATAATGAATAAATTCAAGGAGACTGAAATGTGTTCAGGCACCTAGTAAAGATGAAAGATCAAAATTCATCAAGTTCAAGATGTATGTTGCATTGCTTTTTCTGTTTCACCCTGGTGGTCAAAGGGTCTTCCTCTCTGATATGACGACTGTGTTAATCGCACATATCAGTGATGCCCCTGGCTGACCTGCTGTCAATTCAGTGCAGATGGCAGGTTCCTGACTCTCCCCCTCAGGTGAATTGCCAGTGGCAGCTGTAGCCTTCATGCAGCAAGGCCTCAGTCTCAGTCCAGCCCCCCAAATTTTGTTTTAGTTGTGGCCAGTATAAATGGCCATATGTAGCTAGTATAAATGCACCATGTCTGAACTATTAATCTGTTAACCTGTTAAGTCTGTTTAGATTAAAACCAGTATTTTCTACCTTGGATGATCAAATTAAACAACAAAAAGTGGCCTGCCTTTTCACAGCATGCCCTGCTATTCTGCAGCTTCCAGGTAAGATTGTTGATTTTGGTACTAGATACTGCTTCTGTTTTATAAATTTGAGTGCCCAAGTTAAAAGATTTGTGTACACTTTTTGCACAAAAGTTATTTCAGGGTTATTTACAGAAAAAGAGGGTTTGGGGTGTCTGTAACATTAGCAGTGCTGATTCACACACACAGGTGTGTAGAGGGAGAAGGTGTAGTTTTTAATATAATCTATTTTCTCACTATAGCAACACTGTGACGGACCAACATGAAAACTCCAGATACTTAAGTCAGCCTCTGTCTCGGTGCAGAAAGTCTTGTCTTGTCAAACCTACAGGGGACATTTGTTTGTTTGATAGGCAGAAGACCATTTAGATGCTGCGAGTTTATTCCCTGTGGTCACTGCACCTCTGGAAAGATAAGAACAAAATGCAGATGTGCTCCAGACAGATTTGTGCTCCAAACATGCGATGTTTGGTAATATTTTTTTCTGCCAGCTGATAGTAGAAAGCAGGGCTGTAAAAGGTCTGCCTAGCAGAAGATTGCATGAAGGTCTTTAAGAGACATGGTACAAAAGAAATTTTGCATGATGCAGCATGTCAGGTGCAAGTTGAAACAATCCAGGATAAATGTGCTACAGCCTAAGGTTCATGCATGGCTTGTTTAGATTAATTGCCCAGCAGGGTAGTTGTCCCTTTCCAGAGCACACTGGAAAGTCCAAAACCACTAGAAGTATCATCTTGCAATATCTCTGAGTACCTCTATCAAGAGAACAAAAACTTTCAGTTTTCCCTGGCTTCATTTCTGTGTTAGAAGTCAGCAATCTGCAAGACCCCACTTGCATACCTAAGAGTAATACTCTTAACACACAGAAGCTTGGGCTGCTAATTAAACAAATAATCCTTTATGTCTCCAAAAATAATATAGCTGAGTAACCACCTGTTAGAGAATTACATATTATGATAAGTTTTAATGGAGGGGATATGGTTTGTATTTTCCTCTTGTTCGTGTCAGCTGGGTGCTAGAAAGCCCTGTTAGCTGGGGGCTGTACATGTACTGTGCAAAAGGAGCATCTTGCTGTAGTTTCCAGCCTGAGCAATGGAGAAGACATTCGTGTCTGTAAGGGGGCAAAGGAAAGAGTAAGAGGTCTCTGGGCAGTATGGGGGACTGGTTTTGGGGTCCAGCCAGCTGAAGCTCAGCCACTGCCTCTAGGCATGGCACTTGAAAAGAGACCAGGAAAAGGTTAAGGTATGTTGTGGGAGTTTCCATAAACGGAAACTTCAGTTCCCATTGCTGTCAGTGCTATTGCAACTGCACAACACATGGTCCTGTATCCACCCTCTTTCTCCTCTGTGGAGGAGGAAGAAAACTGGTGCCTTAGAGCACTTCAGGTGAGGTTTAAAGTTTTCTCACAGAATACGTTTGTGGTTTTTATTGTCTAACATTTCTTACACTCAGTGAACTTTTGCTGAATGTTAAGAGTCCTGAGGTAACCCCATCTCCTTTTTCACAGATATCTGCCCACAGCTGTCCACTGGGAGACTGGCCAGGGAGTCTGGGAAGCCCTGTCCTTCAGTTACACTGATACCTGGCTCTGCTGTTGGTACTAGGATACAGGCTGTTTAGCTGTTCCAGTGTCTGAGCAGCTTCCTGATGACCGGGGCACTGGCAAGTAAGAAAGATTTCATCCGATTCAAACTGAAACCCCATTCTGAAAAAGGTCATCTTCCCTTTCCTGGCTGTCCTCAGTTCCAACTTGGATTCTTGGATCCTTTCACCTGAACTCGGGATGCTTATGTTTCTCAATTTCTGTAGTTTCAGTACACAAAGGAGATGTATAAAGACAGTTGATTATAATGATTGATGTTAATGAGAAGTGCAGAAGAAATTATCTGCATTTAAATTACTAATGTGTCTCCTAAAACCGTTTCTCTCTAAATCACTGGGAAAATCCAACTAGATTTTAACAGATGGTGTTATATCGTTCCAGAAACAAATAATCTGACTGCTGTGGTTGGAGGGGAATTTACTCTGTCAAAGCCTAGGTAGGTTTTTAAGTCAAGAACATGTATATAGCAATTTCATAGCTTTATGTAATATATAGGCCAGAATCAAAGGTGAGTTCTTTCAGGCTTGTGTGATGTGTAATAGGCAATAGAATTTAATTTCATTTCTCCTGCCTTAAGCCTTTTCTTACATGACAGCAGATTCTACCATGTTATCAGATAGCTCTTCAGGTCTGTCTTCTCCCTTGCCAGACTTTCAGGTCTTCTTGTTTATTATACACTGTGCATGTTTCAAATGTCACCACTGTAGAGAATGCACTATATTGGATAGTGCAAATTTCAAGGAAATAACTCACTCATACTTCCCAGCACTACTAATGAGGGTATTAAAGGTCTTTCTCTTCCACCTCTGAACTTCAGATTGGCTGTCAGCTGTTGTACTGTGCTTCATTTGGTTTGAAAAAGTAATTAAGTTTCTACAACTGTAGCGTGCAACTCTCCTCTGTTTTGCCTATTAAATGAGTGCTGAAGTGATGCCTTTAGTATACTTTCCCATTAATGTTTTAACACATGTAGATTTGAGAACAAAGATGGTAAATTGTTATCAATATTTGTTATATAGCTTTTAACTGCCTGGATGCTACTAATTCTCACTGAATTGGACTTGCGTCATAAGGCCCAGATCATCGCACAGGAAAATCCAGAGGAGAATTGTCTGCCCAATACCCTCCCTGGACCATGCAGAAGATCCCAGACAGGCTTTTATCCAGGGACCTTTCTTAAGCCCATTGTCTACTGTGGCCAGTGTCAATGGCTCCCTCTGCCAGCACTCCTGATCTAAAGCTCAGGTAAGCATTCCACATTTTCATACCTGTCTTTGGAGTGGGATCTGAGAAGGATGAGCAGAAGGCTTCTGTGAAATGCTGAGGGTAGTAGCTCCTGTGGGAAATAAAGAGTTCCACAAAGCAGAGCAGGAGGAACTGCAAGAGGAGGAAGCAACGTGGCCACAAGCTAAAGGGGGAACTCAGAAGCTGCAGTGGCTGCTAAGCCCAGAAGAGGCTGGGAGGAAAAGGTGGGGCAGCTAGCTCCAGGTACCAGGGTCCAGGCTGGCAGACTTTGTGCTTGCCAGTTATGTTGACCAGATTTTCTGCATTTTAACCCTCAGGTGGCATTTTTGTACCATAGGAGAAAGTTCAGCTTGTTAGTTATATTGCATCCTCTCCACCCCTAACATATTTCTATTCCACTGTTCCTGCTTTGAAGTTTTGGATCATCCGGTCAGGTCCTAGCTCCTTTTATGTTCTTAAAGCTATCAGCCATCTTCTCCTCTCCAAGTAATAAAGTTGTGTTGTCACAGCACTTCTGCTGATCCATGAGGTGCTGTTCAGCTCAAGGCATTCTTGCCATTCAAACTCAAAGCCTTTACTTAAAACAACAACCCCTCATGTATGTCTTTTTTTTTATTGGGGAGAAAAGCATCAGTGTGTTGAGGGGTTGATGACCCATCAGGGAAGTGGGAAGGATAGCTGTCATCCTGAATTTGTTTTAGTTTTCCCATGGATGAGAGCCATGGAGGGAACTTAGGTTTTAAGTACTTTACACATGGAAAGCAAAGATATTTTCTGGGACTATTCTGCCTGACATAGAATGATATTATCATTGCAAGCAGACCACCGGCCAAAATCTTCCCTCTGCTACCACATCACATACCAGAGATCCAAAGTGCCAGACAACCAGAGGGAGGAGAAAGTCACTTACCCACCACAGTGGACATGAAGAAGGGAGCAAGCCAGCCAAGAGAGACAGTAGCAGCCAGGCCACAAGCCCAGTTATATAGTAGGGACTAAGAGAAAGCTTCATGTTCTGGCCCTGCCATCCTGGAAACTCCACTTGCCATGAAGAGTCAGAGAGCCCTTCTAATAACCAGAACACTCACACAACACATCCACTACATAAACAACCCTCTCAACTCCACTACCAGCAGTGTCAGCTCTTATATATGGGGCTTCTTGCCCCATCTCCAAGTTAATGTAGAAGGTGGGGGCACCTGGTGGTGATCTCCTAATCGGTTCCCACCCAATGCTGGACAGACCCTGTGTGAAAACCAGTCAGGAGGGTCTTTCTTGCCTGGTGTGGACATCATCCGTTTGCCAACCCTCATTCAGGGCTGGGGTTTTAACCCCAGCACTTCATGGACAGAAAAGGTCGAGGGGCAGGGACTATCTGGTGAGGGGGCATGTACTATGGGGTGCTGGTGACCCATCATGAGACAGGAATTTTGCACACCTCACCAAATTGTTTCAGCCAGAGCTGAATAGAGGTGTGAGTCACTTAAAGAGTGACTTAAACTTTAAACTCACCCTCACTCTTAAAGAGAGAGGGGTCAAGGTTTCTCGGGTTTCCTGAAAGAGGTCATCATGATGGGCACACAGAAAGAGGTCATGAAAGAGGTCATACATGAAAGGCAAAAAGGGCACAGAGGGCCAGAGAAGCGATTCAGAGTAGCCATGCTTGTTTAAAGGACAATAGGCTGAATGACACGTGGGGAGTGAGTGAAGCAGGCAAGCGTTAAAGGTGCAGGAGGACATGCCTCAGCCCAAGTAGGGGAGAGATGACACAGGGATGTCTTGGAAGCCCGCTCCCCTTTAGCGAAGGCCGTACATTCACGCAGAGGGACGGGCGTTGCAGCTTAAGCACACTCTCCTTCAGGCCACTTCTGGATCTGGGTGTGCAGCGTGTTTGAGTCTCCGTTTGTGAGGAGCCAGCATCTCAGACACGGGTACCATACTGGGCACTCGTGTGGGGGTAAATGTCAGTTTTCACAGGGCAATCAGACATGAGAACCCCAAGAACAGCCATGTTTCTGTTTTGAAAGAAGATGCTAGTGTCCTCATCAAGTCGGAGGCTATAGAAGAAAAACACGAGCAGCAAATCTGCTCCTTTACATGCTTAAAAACTGTTGAAATGGTAATTGGCCTCCTAAGACGGGGAAAATATTCTAGGTATTCCAGCTGAGATCAACTGTTGTTTGAGAGTTTTCTGCTGACCACTTGCCCAATATAGAATGGTGCTATCTGTCCTGGTGGTTAACTTCCATTTAATTGTTTGCATGAAATGATTTTTTTAGATACTCTTGTTGCTCTGGTGATAGCTGTTATCCCTGCTTATAAGCCTTGTCTTGCTTATGAAAGGAAAACATTTTGCAAGGTGTTCTCTTTGGCAGAAAATACATGCATGTGAAGGGTGCTTCAAAATGATTGTAGCCTCCACAATGCCTTTATTTTCAATGAAAGGAACTGGAGAAAGACAGAAATAACAAAAAAGAATTTAATGAAGCTATAGAATCTTTTTATTTCTTGGATAATACTAACTGCAAGGATTAAAATTTCAAGAACCATTTGAAATACAAACACTGAAGCATAATTCAGCATTCTTCCAGTCTCTTCAGGGCTTAAAAAGAAAGATCAGCATTTCTACCTCAAAAATAGATTGTATCTAAAAATGTTTGTATTGTAGATTATTACAATAAAATGGCAAGAAGTTGTGGAAATAATAAAACAAAGCAAGACTACTTAACTGAAAGTTGTCAAATATTAAAAATTTGTCATTCTTTCCAGCTAGATCTTTGTTATTTATGGCTGTTTTGGCAATTTCATGTGGATTTGACTAGAGCTGAAACAAATTTATAAAAATGTTGCTAACTAGAAGTAAGAGTAAAGACTCTTAGGTTAGGCCTAGCTTTTTGAAAGATGTGATTATTTATGTCATATTTGTTTTGGCACAGTGGTGGAAACCTTACATTTGAGGGATGTTTCTAGAAATGAATAATGGCTGTTTTGTTTGTACTACACAGCTTGTATCATATTTGCCAGAATTAAGTCAGTGGAGTGTTTGTGGGAAAATTACTGATGGGAACTCAGCTTTGGAATGATGAATTGGGGCTTTGAGGCACATTTGTGCAGTTTCTTTCCCAGAGCAAGGTTGCAAGGAGGGCTACCTAGAGTAGATATCAATACAGAGTGTTGGAAGGGCAGTGGGATATGTTTCATACTTTACATGTTACTTTAGTTTCCACTGTACAAGAGATAATGAATAAGAAATAGCAAACTTAAGGTGATGGAACAACTTATACTTACTGGATAGAATACCCTAGCACTCTACTCAGAAGTTCATGTCACATTCAATCTTCCCATTTGTTTTGCCTGCAGGAAATGAGACCGTACTGATGGGATGTATCTACATCTGTGCACAGCTACCAGCTGTGTAGCCCTTGGCTGTTAGTAGACACATAAGGAATATAGAGCATGTCCTATTCTTGTACTGTAGTTCCATAAGGCAACCAAAAACCATTACAAACAACATTCCAGCTTATGTGCAAAAGGTATAAATCCTAAGCTTTCTATTTTTTGCTCGGGGTGTAGGTCAACAAGCTTTTACAGTATTGGGCTGTTTAAAGTAAAATTAAGAACTGAACTAATTTGAGTTGTGCTCTTGGATTGTTGAGTAAAAGGACCCATACAGTTCTTACGAATACGTATCCCGCCTTGTTGCATCTTGTCAGGTGGTGTCAAGAGGAAATAACCTCCTAGTCCACCTCCTCTGAGGGCTGCTCAGCCCATCTCTGGGCCTGCCTGCAGGCTACTTGTCCAGGAATAGCGTTCAAACCAGAGAATGTATTTAAGTTCAGTATCCTCTGAAGCAATTCTGGAAGAAGTGGTGGAGTATATTTCATAAGAGAACAGAAATGTCCCCTGTTATCAAAGAAAGCGTGTGAGATAACCTGGAATTGCCAGGGTTCACCTTTAAGAAGCTAGCACAGTATGGGGCAGACAGACAGTCCAGGTGGATGTTATAAAACTAGTGTCAGTAGTATGCCGTGAAACTCTGAAATGGTCAGTCTATATTTATGCATTGGATGCTTCCATACGATGCTGTTTCTCTGAGAAGGCTTCCATTGGCTTTCGTTGATGTTGGATGCAGTTAAGGGCCCACCACTCCTTAAAAGGACACAAGATTGGGACTCCTTTATATTATGTTACGTTACAGTACTTATTTGAGCCTTAAAGTAAACATTAGGACATCTCTGTTTCTAAGGACATGTAACAAATTGCTAGTGCCAACAACCTGGGGCAGTACCCAGGTAAGAAAGAAACCCAGAATAGTGCATTAGCAACTGCCTATTTTACATACCAGGCATTCAGGCAAAATAGTTTATTTTTAGTGAACTCCTGTGCCTCAGTGTTCTTGGAAGTCTTTTGTAGGTACATAGTTGTTAGTTGCAACCTCTTCCGTTTCAGACTAAGCCTGTCCAGTCAGATGGCAAACTGTATGTACCCAAGAGAGAAGAGCTCTGTCTTCCCTCTCTGCTGGTATTTTCCCATTGAGGTGGTCCTCACAGCCTCCACATGGGCAAATTCCCACGGAAGGAGGTTTGCTCCTTTGTCTGTCTGAGTGGTACAGTCTCTTAGGCTACTGTCTCTGTCAGTTTTTAACGACATACCATTTAAATATTTATGTTGCAAATTTCTTCATTGTGCCACAAGATTTGAGTATTGGTGGCAAAGCCCTTGATGCAGAATAAACTAGCAGGCTTAGGTCTTTATTATATTGAGACTTTGTTAGCTACAGTAAAAATTTAGAACCTTTGTAATCAATTACCATTGAGGTATCGACTTTCTGATATTAAAATATGATACATGACAAGCTCTAGTGTTGCTTAAGTAACCCAGAGGCATTTATGTTAAGAATTCTGGTTACTGGTTTTCTTTAAACATCAAACAGCTGTGAGTACTGGGGTCCTGTTTCTCTGTAGGTACCATGTGATGCTCCTCCCACAGCTGTGGAAGCCTGTTGACTCCACCACCTTTCCAGTAGGGGAGGAGAGAACATATTCAGGCTGTAATAATGAACCCATCTGATAGAAGATGAGAAGAAATGGTCAGTGTTTTCAAGATACTACATGCAAACCTAAAGACTAAGATTATATTTTTTAATTAAAAGAACACATCACTGTAGAAAGCACAACAAATAACCCACCCTCCACCTGCAAATACTGGAGGTTTGTAATTTAAGGACAGTGAAAACCATTTCTCATTTTCGCTGCTTGTTATTATATATTGCTTCTACTGCTGTTTCTTATCCTCTAAGGATTTAAAAAACTTGTTTACATCCCTTTTTCCCCTCTTGATATTTAGTTTTCAGCTGGTGCATTTCCAGAGAAAGTACCCTTTCACTAATCAGAAAGTAAAGGTTTACTCTGGGACACTGCATCTGGGTCTTCTTGAATGCACAGGGTTTGTTCAGTGCACTTCCCAAAAGAAGGTCTGGCAGCACCTCTGGTGTTCTTTAGACTTCCACAAAAATTGCACAGAGTAATTTCTTCCCCCCTTTTCATGGTCTCTGCAGTGCTGCGTTTCTGGTTTGAATACATCTTCCTCTTCTTTGAGATCACTCCAGTTGCTCTGGTTACTTTTCTTCTCTTTGGCAAAACTGCTTCAAGAGGCAGAGTTTTCTGTTAAACAAAAAGAATCCAATTTGTGGTGATTAATGTCTATACTCTCACCCAGCTATTATTTAATCCATAATTTATTTGCTTTCCAGAGAGAATTATCTATGTTGGACAGTGTAGGAGAATAACAGAAACCTTCTTTAGATCTAGACTTTGTTGTTCCTGTCCACAAGAAGATTCTCGTGCTCTCCAGGCAATGGACTCACATCTGCCAGTTGATTGGCAAATACATTGCAGCAAAGAGTACTAATATCTTAGAAAGAACCCACCATGCTTGGTATCAGTACAAGCACAAGCTCATTACACTACTGTCAATTTTAAGGTAACCTGCAAAATTAGGGTCTTTGCCAAAGCAGTAGTTTCATCACATATAACATTATTTAGAACAGGTCTGGGTTGGGATCCTGTGGTTTTACTACTTTCACATCTGGGGAAAATCTGAATGTATACATTAGTTTCATTTCTTACCTCCACTTCGATTGGGATGACTCTGTGCTGTTGAAAGGGACATAAATTTATCTAAGAGATGTGAGAGATTCTGATATGCCTTTTTATTTGTTTAGGACACTATGATTGAAATGTGTGTTATTTCAGAGCATCTGGGCATAATTTTAATGCAGTGGTATTAAACAATTATCAGAAGTAACTTTGAACATACATATTAAAAAGCTGCATTTTATTAGAGCTTGTTGTGATTTATAGATGAAGAGAGCAGAGATGTCCCTTGCCGTGTATGAAGAAGTGCTTTCTTTTTTGGAATCTTGCTTATTATGCTAAAAAGAACCTTTAGCAAGACCTGCTATTCTTGTCAGAGAGTTTAGTTAAAGCCTGCAGAAAATAACAGAACATAACAGAGCAAATGCAGACTGCAAAACCAGAGTCAGTTTCCTGACTCTATCAATACCCTGATATAAAAAAAAATATTGGCGCTGTATTTCTTTATGAACACTCCAAGGTTCTCAAATAGAAAATGTTTTCTAATGGGAACTGAAACATGAAAAAATTTTTGAAAAGTGTACTAATGATGTGTAATGAGCACTTCAAAGTGATTCATGCTTTATGTGTGTATATGGACAGTAAAGTACCTTTGGCACTTTTCCTATTTCTCTTTCCCTGGTGGTTATCTTGTGTTTAAGCATGGAAGCTTTCCCAGAATCCTCTATGAGTTCAGCAAGACTTAGCCGGATGAGATGGACTCTTACATCTTTAACAGTACAAAATTCCTTTCTTAATTCCTTGTCTTCTTCCTGACATGCTTCTTTGTCATTTCTTTTTTGCAAGCCTTCTTTGGATGGGAATGCAGCCTTGCTGAGGAACTGAAACAAGAAAAAGTAGAACCTGACTTTCTGGAAGTGACTGTTGGTAGCCATTTTCCTCCCACCTCAGTCCAATGTCACAGCTTATTTCTACTTCCTCCCCTTCCTCAGGGATGTAGCTTTGCAAGAAGAATTTAATTCAGGTATTAAATCAGAACGGCAAGCCAGCACTTCTCTATTCTTTCACTACTACTTTAGAACATGATCATGATGGTACTCATCACCTGTTTTCAGAAACCCCACCTTCTCCTTTGGGAAATACCCTCCCGTTACACTAAATTCAGCCCTACTAGTCTCTAAATAGCAACAGGCTGCTCCCATTCAGTGGTGTGCTTTTGTCATGTTCAAATACTAAAATAATCTTGATATATCTCAAGATATATTTTTCTCATCATTATTTAATTATACTTTATTTCTAAACAGTAAAGTCCTAAAGACCTGAAAACCTTACTTTGCTCTACCGTGATGGCATCCACTGGAGTTGTGTTTGCTTCTCCACAAAAGCGAAATCTAAACCAGGTCATTCATCTTTCACAGCAGTTGTCCTACTATAAATATGCCAAATAATGCACTTTGCATTTGGCTCTATCTAAGAGGAAAATAATTTACTGACCACAACGTTCAGCTGATCACAATAGGTTTACTACCTGTTGTCTTTTTCCAGTAGAAGGGGAGCACTGCTTGGGCTGGGAGGTGGTTGTCATCCTGTGTGAAGAGACGTGTGTTTCATTTGAAGTTTTATCTTGCTGGGTGGGGGTAGAAAGGGTTGTAAGACATTTTACGTTCTGTTTTGCAACATACTGTTCTTGGAGCAGTGGATCTGGAACTTGGGTCGTTACGTCACGGATAGCAGTACATCTAATGAGCGAAACTGTGTCTGTCCTCATCAACACACTATGGCCATCTTTTTCCACTTCTGATGACATAACTTCATGCCTTATAACATACAGAATGTAGACTTGCCCATTATATATCACCATGGCATTTCCCTTAAAGAGAGGACTTTCCAGTTGCTCTCCAAGAGGACTGATAGATGAAAGTCGTATCATACTGTTAGGATCCTTATTCTTGATATTGCTCAGTGATGTTAAAAGTCTTGAAACAAAACTGTTAGATGACTTTACAACAAGACGATGTGATCTTGCTGTCTTTCTGTCTAGCTCTTCTTGTGCAAGCTCTTTCACTGGGGCTGCCTGGGGGCCTTTCATATCTCCAATTGCTACATCAGGACTGGAACTGTGTCTTGTTAAGTTTGGGCTGGTTGGTATTAAAGGGTTTAAAAAATTGTGCCAAAAGGGCCTGGAAGCCTCTTCCACCTTTATTACTGGCCATATATAAGTTACAGTTGGTATTTCTGTAGTCTGCCTCACTTTAGAGATATTTTTAGTTGCCATTAGTTGCTGCATTTTATGTGGGAAAGAAGAAAGTGGTATTGATGTGATTGTGGCGAGAGCTGGTATCTCTAGATCATGTTTTAAAATCTGTGCTTGAGGTTCTTCAGTAACCTTAAGAAGTTCAGAGATTCCTGAAACTGATGCTGTGTCTTCTTGGCCGGCATGAGTTAGTTGCAGAGAGTGCTTTTCGTTTGAGGTTTCATTACTCTGAGCATTAAAAACCAGTGAGAATTTTCCTCTCTCAGCAGAAGTCATGGCAACGTTTTCTAGTGTGTTGAAACTTCTGGTAGAAAAATCTTCTTCACTGTTCAATTGCTGATACTCTAGTATCAGAGTAGGTGTAGTCCTGGCTTCTGTCTTCAGAAGAGCATTGTGGTTTGACTTTATTTACACAGAGGAGCTACTGTGATCAGGCAGTTGTATCCACTAGCAAGGCTTCCAGAGGAAAGAGAATGCAGAAGTTTCAGTAGGTCTCCTCTATCTTCACAAAGGCTTCATTTGTACTGCCTGACACTTAAAATAGAAGTTGATATAACTTAAAATGTGATTATATGTATGTTTATAAATGCACAGAAAGAGTGATATTTTTCTAGTTAGCTCAAAATAAATAGAGCAGAAATATACTTGTGATTTAAGTACTAACTAAAGCTTATCTAGCCAGTAGGATTTTTCTGCAATAATAATCTGTTGTGAGGTAGTTCCAATCTTGAATGAAATTGGCAGTGAGTTTCTGCTTGCTTGAGTAGGAATTTGCCTGACAATGCAAACTGCTGGTGGGCAGGATCTGTTTTGTTTAGGTGTAGCATCCCCTCATGTAACAAGATACAATCTCAGATACAATGCCCTTAAAATCAGTACACATTTCTAACAAAAATGGGCTTGATCAAAGTTCTGTAGAATAAATTTTGTACTTTACTTGCAGAAGTATTTGACTTCAGCAATTACTCCTAGCTTACACTACTCTCAGCTGTAGCAGAATCAGACCCAATAGCTTTGTCATGGCTTTTAAGTAAAGTTGTACAAAAAATCGAGTTCAGATGCTTATCCAGTACATATCAACACCTTCTAAGCACCAGTCTAACTGTAAAATGCGAAACATTTCTAAGTACATAGTTGAATTTACAGTAGAAGGAAAAATTACATATAAATTTGTATCATGAGAAAGGCAAAGACTGTGAGATGGATCAAAACCAAATTAGTTTTGAATTAACTATCCTATTGCAGTGTCTATATTCTCCTAGGAATAACCTACTTATCTTAGCACTACAGACTTGATTTTGTAAAAAGTAAACATAAATACTCACATTACCTGCATGTCAATCATACAACTCTAAGGTGTTTCTTAGCATTCCTGAATATCAAAAACCACAGTGAACTCTCACCTGCGTAACAGAAGAGGTTCTACTACTTAACTTAAAAAGAAATGTAATAAAGATGAGTTCAGTGAGCCTCTGTTCAGGATCATCTAAATTAACCTTCATGAATCATGTTTAGTAAAGATGAATAAACTGGAAAATGAAATTACATTGCCTCTTCATCTAGGCTGTACTTCTTGCATTTGATGCATCCTTCTAGATGTAAACACATAATTCTGGGAGTCTAATCAGGAATAATTATACCAATAGCAAACAAATGATCTGAATACTTGATTGCACATACATGATGAGTGATAACCTGTAAAAGAAGAAAGGCTTGTGGTTTTGAGGTAGAGAAGTCCTGGTCACTGTGAAACAAGCTGAAAAAGAGACAAAAATGGCTGCAGAAGAGAAAGTCCTCATGATGCTCGGATCTCTCTGCTGTGAAGGCTCTGAACTGATTGATGCAGTAATAGGGCTCATTGCCATAGTCTTAAATTTTGCTCTCTAAAGTCCTATGTGCCATTTAAAGATTCTCTAGCCAGCTGTCATTGCCAAACAAATCCCACCAAAAGCTAAAAATAGTAAACAAAACTTGCTCTACAAATCTGAACTGTTGTGTCATTGTTGTAGGCAAGTTTCCTGCGTTCACAGGTTGTCAAGATGGCTCAAAAAGCTGTGAGCTGCCCCATTCTTCTTGCAGATGCCCAAAAGCTTTGTGAGTGTCAGCACCATTCACAGAATCATAGAATCACCATGGTTGGAAAGGACCTTCAGGAATATCATGTCCAACCTTCCTCCCAGCATT
>NW_008591880.1:2433-2753 GCF_000691845.1 Merops nubicus | reverse complement strand
CCAGAAGCCCCAGAAGAATGATATACAGGTTTGGGAGTGCTTGCAAGTCCCTCTTTTCTACAGAACCCCTTGTTGGGTGAGCTGCATGGCCCCCCAAAGGGCAACCCACAGGACTACCAGTTGGTGGGTGGTGATTTTCCTTCTTCTCCATGTCACCTTCCAGCTCAAAGCCCCAAGAGGTCCCTTCGTAGGTCACAGCCCAGGGGGATACCAGCTGCAGCAGAGCCTGATGCCTTGGTGGTGCCCCAGCCCACCCCTCAGAGCAGAGACCTCTCCATCCACAACCCTCTGCAGAGTCCTTGGGGCACCCTCCAGACCTC
>NW_008591880.1:0-2137 GCF_000691845.1 Merops nubicus | reverse complement strand
AAGGTGTTTCCCACTGGTGTTCAGCTCCTTCTTGGCCTCCCAGAACCTCTGCAAGGGGCTGAAGGAGTTTTTTTTTGGAGCAAAAGTAGTAAAGGTGTGAAATAAAAGCTTGGAGAAAGCGTGCAGACCATGAGGAGAAGGTAGAACATAGAAAAAGGGGTGAGGTGGCAGCAGAGGGTGAGGAACTCCTCTGTGACCAGGAGAAGGTGAGGAAAAGGAGTTTCTTCTTTGCTCCAGGAGCAAAACAAAGCCCAGCCTAGGTTGAAACTCAACCAAAGCAATACCCAACACAGGCAAGGTGTGGGTGTGAGCACTTGAGATGCCAAGACCAAGGTATCTGCAGTTGGTGGGTGGGATGGAGCTGGCCATGGAGAACGTGGCACTTCTCCACGGGCTGTCCTGGATGACAGCCCAGATCCATCTCCATGCCTGACCCCTCTCTCTGTGCCCCAGCTCAGAAGCCATGCTGGGAAGGAAGCAGCTCACCCCATCCTCCAAGGGGCTCAGCCTTGAGCAAGAGCCCTCCAGGGTGGTGCTGGGGCAGGAGAGTGGCTCTGACAGATCAGACCTGGACTTGCTGGAGGAAACTTCTGGTTCAGGTACTGCCTCTTCTTGTCACCCTTGCTGTGGGTCAGGGAGGAGGTGGAGACCATCAGCAAAGTGCCACCTTCTTCCTGGGGATGAAGTGGGACAGGTCTTGCCCTGCTGGCCTCCATACCCAACTAGGTGAGGAGACACTGGTGGCTTCATCCATCAGCAACCTGTGTGCCCAACCCTGGCCCAGGGAGCAATAAAACCTGCAGCTTTTTCTTTGCACAGGAGGAAACCAAAGTGTCTAGAGGATGCAGGGAACCCCAAAGGGCTGTCAAAGCCAAGGAGAAAAGCTTGGTTAAGCTGTTGGATGTATTCCTTAAATCTCAAGTTTCAGGAGGGACCTGCCCATGGCCCCTCAGGGTGTTGGAGGCAGCAGAGGCTCCTTGCACGTGGTTGTGGTGTGTCCCAGGCCCAAAAGAGCTCCAAGTGCCCAGGCCACACGTGCAGGTGGAGGTTTCCTCCAGCATTGTTGCCCATGTTGGAGTGTTGCCCACCTGATGCTTCCTCAGGGAGGGAAACCTCCAAACCTGTTGGAATGGGTCCAGTGAGTTCAAGCTGTCTAGAAGCCAAGTTCTCCTGGGGTGGCTGGTGTTCCTCTCCCTTTTCTCCCTGCTGGCCCATCACAGTGCCTTGAAGCTCCCTGTTTAACCTTCTCTGCCCCACAACAGCCCCATCCATGGTGTTGAGGCTCTTGGAGAGACATCTGGCTGCAGTGGCACAGAGAGCATCCAGCAGAGAGAAACTCTTCCCAGCTGTGAGTTCAGCATCCCCCAAGACCAGCCAGCCCACCAAGAAGCTCCAGGTATCTTCTGCAAGTGGCTCCAGGGATGTTTACTGACCTCATGGCTTGATGGTTGGACTTGATGACCTTGGAGGCCTCTTCCAACCTCAAGGATTCTAGGATTCTATGATCATTGCTGTTAAAAAAGGGCACTTTTTACCATGGAATGGGTACAAGGAGGCCAAAATTGGCCCTGGGCTCCTTCCTCCAGCTGCAGACATCTCTCCCTCCCCAATATCTGTTCCCTCTCTTTTGGGGGAGAACATCAATATTCCTACAGTGGAGAATGGACTTGAGAAAAGGTCTCTGGAACCAAGCCAGAGATAATTGGAGTGATGCAACAGTGAAATGATTAAATGACTACAGCAGGACTTCAACAGAACCTCAATTTGGGAGGGGGGGAGAGCTGAGGTCATGAAAGGGGTGGCAGTGTCAGAATCAAATTGCTTTCTTAGGGGGAAAAAAAATGAATTAAAAGGTTTTACTGATGAAATCCTGGCAAAAACACTGTGAAGATTTTTATTATTATTATTATTCTTTTTTGCAATTACAGTTAAATTCTCAGCATGAGGTTTAGGGGATGACTTGCAAGCTGTGGAAGGAGAAAAGGGGTCTCCTCTGTGGTGTCCTGATGCAAGTTGGGCCCTCTGCTTGAATTTTTTTCATCAGCCTGATGGAGATAAAACTCCCTGTGGATGGAGAGCAGGTCACAGGGTCTAAATGTGGATTTGGGGGTCCAGCCCTGCTGCCCCCCTCAACCCC
>NW_008591879.1:10929-13960 GCF_000691845.1 Merops nubicus | reverse complement strand
GTGTGCACATGGCATGAAGTGGAGACACAGATAATTGAGCTGGGAGACAGCCCTACTAAGGAGCCAGTTCTGGTATCCCTGCCTGCCCCTGCCCCTCGGTGTGCTCAGGGGGAAGAAAGAGGGCTTTTGTTTCCTTCATTGCAGAGCTAATCTCCTTCTGACACCCAGGGAGGTGGAAGGGGTCTAATACCACAGTTCCTTGGAAGGATTCTTCTCCATTTGTCTCCTGGAGACAGATGGACAGGGTTGCTCTGGTGTGACTGACAGCCCAGGCAGTAGGTGACCAGCTGCCATAGGTTGGATTTATTGCCCCACCACCCTTCTGAGGGCTCTGGGCAAACTCTTCTGAAGATTTCAGGAGAGATGAGGGAGCTTGGAGCGTGCAGCTGCTGGATGGGGACTCAAACAGGGGGTTTAGCCTCAGCTGTCAGGTTCTCCACACCCAGAGTGGAAGCAGGAAGAACCATCATGGTGAGCTCCTCAGGGCAGAGTGGTCTCTGAGGGACTCTGGTCAAAGGCCTTTGGTGAGTGCATGTTTAGAGTCCAAAAAAAAGCCCTGTGCCCCTTTCTGATGCTTATGGTTGGCTGGGTTAGAAAATGGGGGGTTTTTTTAGAAAGTGAAACACTCCTTCTGGTTTCTAGATTTCCTACAGCTCTGTCTCTGCCTTTACTGGCCACAAATCTGCTGGTATCACCTTATGCTAAGGAAGCATCTGTGCCAGTCGTGTTCCTGACAGGATCCTTCATCCCCCCAGCAGGAGTTTTTCCCTTGTTTCCCTCCCCTTTTCTGCTGTGCAGACTGGGATCTCCACGTGTGCTCCCTCACAGTGCCCACCAAGCCTCTGTCTCTGTTGTGTTCACAAAGTGCTTTGGATTCTAATTCCCTTTTTTTTTTCCCTTTTTTTTTTGGTACTATACTTAGCTCTCCACCCTTCAATTCAATTGCTGGTAAAGCCAGAAGGCATCTAAGCTTTCCCTAAGCACTTTGGTGTCATCTCTACTCAAGCCCAGGTCCTGAGAGACACTCAGGAGCTCTGCAGCAGCCTCTGCCTGGTCTCTGTCATGATATATCACCTCTTCTGCTCATCTCAGAGACCTGGGCCCATCAGGCACCTCAGGCTCCACATAACAGTGCAGCCAAACACGAGGCTGCTCATTTTGGGGGCAACCTGGGTGATAGTTCTTCTTCCAATGTAAGACAGAGGCTCAGCCTAGGAGCTCAGAGGCTTTTCTGCATTAGGACTCTTGCCCTTCTCTTGAAGCTGGTCCCCTTGGTAGGGTAGAGCAGCTGTTGGTTTCACCTGGCCAGGGTTGGTTTGTAGAAGAGCTCTTTTGGGGGAGCTGTGGGAGGGGGACTCATCCTGCACAGCACCCCTTCCTGCTGCCCTTGCTCAGGAGGGTGGTGTTGGTTGGCACACTCAGGCTCTCACAAAGGCCCAAGAATGTTGCTTTGTCCAGGGTGCCAGAACCATCCTTGTCACACTGAAGAAAAGCCTCCTGAATGTTCTTCTTGTCCAGGTGCTGGTGGAGCTTCAGCTCCTCCTGAGCCTGCATAATGAATTCATCCAGTTCCTGCTTGCTGGCCCCAAGTGTGGGGATGGCTCTGGAGAAGAAAGGAAAAATGGGGCTTGGTGGAAAAGCTGCTTCTGGCAGCCTTGCTGTGCCACTTGTGTGCTGGCTGCCCACCACAGCTGCCCAGGCTCTGCTTCTGGCAGCTTTCTGGCCTTGGTTTTTATGGCAGGCTCATCTCAGCTTGGACGTGGAGATGAAGCTCAGTCTTGATCTTGGAGCACCAGGTAAACTCCCTCCCCTTTGCAAGGCATTTCCCCCATTCACCTTTTGTCTCCAAGTGCTCTGGGGCAAGGAGGATTTTCTCGTGTGCTCCATCCAGCCCCAGCAGCTGTCTGAAACTCTGGTTTCAACCACAGCCCCTGAACTATCATGACACTGATAGTTTTAGACAGAGTGTTTTAATAGCCTTGTTACTAGGTCACCCAGAATGGGTCCAGACAGCTAAAAAAAGAGGATGTGGTCTGGGCTCTGATGGGCTGAGAGGCACAGCCAGAGCAAATGCAAAGACCAGACTCCACCGAGGCTCTGCTGAGCCTGCAGCTGCCTGGTGGCCCATGCAGGTCCTGTTAGCAGCATCTGCCCCAGGTCACTGCTCTTCTGGGAAAAGGTGACTGTGTCCTTTGAGCTGAAAGCATCTCTGCTGCTGAGCCAGAGCTGTCCCACGAGGTTTTGGGGGAGCAGCAGCCACGATGTGATAGCTACACACTTGACCCCCTCTGTGTGTGTGCAGACAGGGGCTCCTGGAGGTGAATAACCACCCGAGCAGCCCCCAGGCAGCAGGTGGGAGCCCCCAGAAGCTGCTGGAAATGCCCTTAGCTGTCAACCCCGGGTCTTTTTTCAGCTCCACAATGCCACCCTTTGAAGCCTTACCTGTTGGCAGCCTCCTTTGCCACCTGGCGGGAGTGAAAATGATCCCTCAGGGACTGCAGCACTGCCGTGGGGAATCTCTCTGCATTGCTCTCCATGTAATTAAGCACATATTCATCAGCGTCCGTGATAACGAACCTGCGGCCGAACACTGGGGGAGTTAAAGGACCCAAAACATGAGCTGAACTCATTCTGTGGAGGTCGTAGCTCTTCTAACAATGTGAAAGGTGCAAACGTTGACAGTAACAGAGTTAGACCAGTGTGCCCCAGCTGGTGATGTGCTGAGAGCCAGCAGGAAGAGTTCTCTCATGGAATCACAGCATTGTTTTGGTTGGAAGAGATGTCAGGATCATCAGGTCCAACAATTAACCCAGCACAGTCAACTCCATCACTAAACAAGTCATACCAGGAGCAGCTGAGGGAGCTGGGGGTGCTAAGCCTGGAGCAAAGGAGGCTCAGGGGAGACCTTCTGGCTCTGCACAGCTCCTGACAGGAGCCTGGAGCTGAGTGGGGGTTGATGTCTTCTCTCAAGGAACAAGTGATAGCACAAGAGGAAATGGCCTCAAGTTGCACCAGGGGAGGCTTAGGCTAG
>NW_008591879.1:3645-10898 GCF_000691845.1 Merops nubicus | reverse complement strand
GCTTCCCAGGTCATTTGTGGAGTCCCCACCCCTGGAGGGGTTTCCAAGCCGTGGAGATGTGGTGTGAGGGACACGGGGCAGTGGGGACCCAGTGCTGGGGGAAGGGTTGGACTTGATGACCTTAAAGGTCTTTTCCAACCGAAACAATTCAATGAGCCACGTCCCTCAGCACCACACCTGTAAACCTTTTAAACCCCTCCAGGGATGGGGACTCCACCACTCTCCTGAGCAGCCTCTCCAGGGAGGTAAGCTGTATACCCTGTCCATGCCACACACCAGAGCAGGACTCGGAACGAATGCTCAGGGAGGGTTACAGCCCAGGCTGGACTCTACCTTCAATCGTGGAGCCAATGGTGAGGTCAGAAGGCCCATAGTAGGTGGCATGCTCTGTCGTGGAGCCTGGCTTGGCCACTCTGCTCTTCTCCAAGTACTTGCCCCCGATGATGCCCGAGTTGCGGGTGGGGGGTTCGTAGATGCTGATCGTGTCGTTGGAGAGGAAGTAGGAGAGGATGAAACGACGCTTCCTGTCCACAGGGTTTGGGGATTCCTAGAGGAAAAGGCAGTGGCTTTGGAAAAGAACATGTGAACCAGGTTTTCCCTTGCTGGGGTACTCTGGAGGAGCCAGTAACCCACCCATGAGCACCCCCAGTCCTCAGCTGCCTGAACGAAGCACTTGGTGTTGGCCAGAAGCCACAGATAGGCTGACAAGGTGTTACAAAGCCCTAGAGAGCTTGAAGGATCTGAATTTCAAAGGACACTTGCTCTGCTCAGGCTAACAGAAGCAGAATCTGGGCTGCAGTGACCATGTAGAGTCAGTGTTTTCACAGGCTGAGTAATCCAAGAGAAAGGAATATCCTATATGGAATGATTCATCACAGAAAGAGAGAGAGATTGGCTGTGAAACTCAGTATTCAAGAGGCATTTTTCACTGTAATGAGTGCCCCAGAGAGGCTGGTGCTGCTCCCAGCCCCCAGGCACAGGAAGGCAGCCCCCTGGCACGCTGGGAGGTTGACTTGCTTCATTTAAAATCAAGCAGATCTGAACTTTTTTCAGCTGTGACCTTCAGGAGCTCCTGCACAGCAGGGAAAAGAAACCAGCCCTTCTTCACCCCGAGGGTTTGGAGGCACCAGGCAGCACAGGAAATGCCATCCCTGCTGCTGGATGTGCCAGAGGCTCCTTGCATCAACCAACTGGAAAGCTGGCACCGAGGCCAGGGCTCAAATTCTGCTGGAAAGCTCCGTCCCTGTGGACTCCTCAACTTCTGCCCTGGAACTTGGCACCCTGCTAGCACAGCCTCTGGCTGGCTGAGGTGGCCAGAAGCAGTGTGGAGAAGGGCAGGAGGTGGGAGGCAGCAGTGGAGGGGCAGCAGGCTGAGGGAAGCAGGCAGAGGCAGGGTGCCCAGGGCAATGCTGGCTCAGTCAGGGCCTTCTGTCCCGTGCTGATGTCCGTGGGAGTGAGTCCAGAAATAGCTGTGGGTGGGGAGCACGTCTGCTTTGGACTTTCTGGCCTTGTTTCTCCTGCCTTTGCTTGCTGCTGAGTGCACAACAACCCAACAGCACTGCCCAAGGGAGGGATGAAGGATATTGACTTGGGCAACTCTTCTCCCACCAGCACAGAGGAGAATTTGCTCACAGCCTTATCTGAGCAGGCTGCTCCTCTCATCCTTCTGCCTCTACAACACCAGCTGGCTCTGCAGAGGTAAAGGAAGAACTTACCAGGGCCACCTCGTATCGCAGCACTTTGTGGTTGTTCTCTAGCATCTTAAAGATATCTTTCCTTGGTGGCTTTGGAAACAGGGACAAACAGTTCTGAAGAGAGTCTTCAAGGGTGCCAAAGCCATTGTAAGGAGGAATTACCTGCATCCAGAGGAGACAGCAAGCAGAAACAGCTGAAACTATGAACAAGGCAATGCTTGCAAGGTATTTGATCAGAAAACAGCTGTCTGGGAAGAAATCTTCTATCCTTCTATCACTGCTAGAAAGTGCTTTGTCCTTTACAGCATTAGAAACCAACAGTTTCAGGAGATTTTCATTTTTAGACCTATTATGACCATTCTTGCCTTGTCTTTTCCATGTTACCTGCTCCTTAAGCTGAGCTTGTTTGCTGTAGGTTCTTACTAAGCTGAAGCTAGGCTTGAAGACCTTACACCAGCTTCTTCCTTCCCTCCCTTCCTTTAAGAAACTGTTGGCAGTACCCGTGGAATTTCCTGAAGTGGTTTCTTCTTTATTTCCACTGGCTGGAAGTCTGTGATGCCAAACTTGTCGCGGTAGAAGTTCCGTGTGAACTCATCACAGTCATAGATGAAGAAGGTGCGTCCCAGGAGGGTGGTTGACTTGCCAACAGCAAAATCTTTAGCTGTGTACCACTCCAGCACCTCCTGATCAGAGATCTCCAGCACACAGCTTGGGAAGGTCTCTAAGGACAAGGGGAGAGAAAGAAAAAATAACTCACTCAGGTAGACGTCCTAATGAAAAAGGTCAAAACCTGCTGAGACTTGGAGAGTTCTCAGCAAAACTTCTCCAGACTTGGCGTAGCTCTGGCACGGCCACACGTGTGCCTGCCCACTTCAGCCCAGGCAAGGTGGGCTGGCCAACCTGAACTTACTCTTCTTGTCCACAAAGGTTTTGGGCAAGCGCTGGCGTTTTATCAGGACCGGGAAAGGGTCTCTGCCATCGTTTGGCCTGTAGACTTCCCGAACCTCCACCGTGTCATCTGCCAAGTAGTAGTGGATGATGGAAGGCCGACTGTCACCCGAGGGGTTGTCAGTGTCACCCCACGTGGCGTAGAAGCGAAGGACCTGGCGTGGAGGAAGGAGAACACAAACGTGGATTAGGATTCCCCACGCCTCGTCCAAATGAAGTGGGCTGGAATGGGTTGGAGGCATCTCTCCAATCTTCTCTGCCAGGTACAGAACAGCAGGAAATAAATGGCCAAGAATGAGTAGAGAAGTAGTTTTAAGGGATGGGATTTTTAGGATGAAATTTCATATGGGAAGACAGAATCTTGTTTGGACTCTTAAACCTCCTAGAGGCTTCATGGCCAACTCTTCATCACTCTAATGCTGAGGAAGGCAGAAGGGAAAGTTTTAGGATGAAATTTCATATGGGAAGAGAGAATCTTGTTTGGACTCTTAAACCTCTTAGAGGTTTCCTGGCCAACTCTTCACCACTCTGATGATGAGGAAGGCAGAAGAGAACACACCTGGCTGTGCTGAGGAGGCTGCACTCACTGCAGACGACATCTGATTTCTGCCTAGGGGAAATATCATCTTTTAATGCCACAGAAATCAAACTGCTGTTGTCCAGGGACAACACACAGAACTCAGGTCGTGTCCTGGCCCTGTTTATTTTCTAGTGTAGATGTAGTCTGTAAGGTTTTTACACTGTTGCTAGATGAAAGGAAAAGCCATAGGATCATTTCGGTTGGAAGAGACCTTTAAGATCATGGAGTCCAACCCTTCCCCCAGCACTGCCAGGTCCCCACTGCCCCGTGTCCCTCACACCACATCTCCACAGCTTGGAACCCCCTCCAGGGGTGGGGACTCCACCACTGCCCTGGGCAGCCTGGCACAGCCCTGGGCAACCTTTTTATTGAAGAAATTGTTCCTCAGGTCCAACCTAACCCTCCCCTGGAACAACTTGAGGCTGTTTCCTCTTGTCCTATCACTTGTTCCTTGGGAGCAGAGCCCGACCCCCCCCTGGCTCCAGGCTCCTGTCAGGAGCTGTGCAGAGCCAGAAGGTCTCCCCTGAGCCTCCTTTGCTCCAGGCTCAGCACCCCCAGCTCCCTCAGCTGCTCCTCCCCACACTTGGCCTCTAGACCCTCCCCCAGCAGCTTCGTTGCCCTTCTCTGGCCACCCTCCATCCCTCAAGGTCTTGGAGTGAGGAGCCAAAGAAGATCCAGAGGAGCTGGAAGGACAGCATTAGTCAGCTGTGTGCACAGGGAGAATTCAGCCAGAGCAAGTGGTGTTTGTGTTTGTCTGAAATTGTCCACTCTGGCACCAATGTCTGGGGGACGAGAGGAGTGGAAGCAGCACACCCACCCGTGCTAGAACTGCCCCTGCCTCTACCTGCTACCTTCCTGAGGCAGGGGGCTTATCTCATCCCAGCAGAAAGCACGAGAGAAACAGGAGGATTTAGAGCTCTGGAATCCAAAGAGAAACTGTTCATGAGGCCCAAAGCAGAAGTTTCATTTCTCATTGGAGCCAAGAAAGGAGCGAACCTGGCGCCTGTGCAGCGGGCTGAGGATTTGTGGAAGGAGTCTGGCTGCAGACACTCACAGGCCTCAGGTTTCAATAAACCCTTCAGTCTGTGACCTGGGGACTCACCACCAGCCCTCTCACCTGCTTGTCATAGTTCAGAAACTGCTTGAGCTGGTCGAAGTCCGAGGGGGTGATGTACTTGCGCAGAGGCACCTGCCGCAGCTCGGTGTAGGGGTCCAAAGCCATGTCCTCGGGAGGGTTCAGCTCAATGCCTTGGCTCTCCAGGAACACCTAGGAAGGTCATCTGAGGTATTAATGAGCCTTGCCAGGACACTGCAAGATCTCTCCTCACAGATCACCAGGCTCAGGGGTGTTTGTTCTACCGCAGCAGCAAGTACAACAGGAGGTGGCCAAGATGTTTCTGTTTAAGCTGCTTCTGAGCTTTGCTCGCCCTTTAATTACTCAGGGCAGTCCTGTCCTCAACATCCTAACTCAGATTTCACTCCAGCACAGCTCTCCTTGGCCTTAGGGCTTGAAGTGTAGGATAACTCTAGCTGGTCTTTTCTACATAGATGAAAAAGGTTAAATTAGTGCACAACCACTGATGTGGTCGGTCAGAATTTCCAAGGGATCTCGGGCTCCCCAGTGTGTCAGACAGTGGACGTTGGTGTTACCCACACTAGGCCCACCAAGGTCCTTCAGGCCAGGAGGATGTCCAGAGTGCCAGCAGTAATTTTCCCACAGAAAGAGGGCAATTGGCTTGTTTATAAAGGGGTTTTTTGCCTGCCTTGGATGCATCAACAAACTCTAGAGTGTTGTGTACTCACATCAGTCACCCAAAACAAGCCCTAAAGTCAATAGACTTTTCCCCTTTTTGGCCGTGGGAGGTGGCCCATGAAGTCATTCAGTCCAAGAAGCACATGTGCAAACATCTCCAACAGGCACGTGAGATCCCCCTGAAGACTCACAAAGCAGGTTCCCACCTTCAGACTCACTGTTGTCTGGTCTGGAGGATGCCAGTTAATGGTAGAAAGACTAGTGGCCTTGAGAAGTAGACCTGTGTAGCTCATTTCATGTTTTCCACCAACCAACCAACATTTGCATGAGAACCAGCTCTTCATCTGATGTGACTTGGCTTTAACAGTCGTGCAGTTCCAGCAGAGCTGGCCCCACATGTTCTCAACAGCCACATGGACACCAAAACATCACACAGAGCTGAGAACCTTCCTGGGCACTGAGGGCTGGTGTACACATGGAAATGAGCTTAGACTAATTCTATTCACACAGCTCAGAATTTATATTGGAAGGAGTATTTCTGAGGCCCAAAGATGGACTTCCAGCAGCTGTGGGGCAAAAACACTGAACAATTTATGTGCCCCCAGCCAATATCCCCTGAGCATCCCACAGATCTGAAGAAAGATTTCTCTGCTAAAAATCAAAAAGGAAAGATTGTAAACGACCTTGTTGTGAAAGCTACAGATGCAGACCACTGGCATCCAACAGATCCTCCCACCTGCAGCTCCCTGGGTTGTCTGTGCCAGTGTTCTCTGGCCAGGTGACCTACCTGGGTGAAGGGGTCACAGTTGACTATGCGGTAGGTCCTGCCGTACATGGTGATGTTGATGCCTCTGTTCAGGTCCTTCCAGTGGTAATGATCCCCACGGTCGTTCTTGGGCACCCGATGGCGTTTGACAAGTTTGCCTTGAGGAAGGCCAGAGTTCTTCACAGCAGGTTCTATCACTGACATGCTGTCATCTTCCAGGTAGTAGTAGATGCCCACCTGGCGGATCCGGTAATGCTCCTCTGCAGAGAGAGGGACATCTTCCTGGAAATAGGCATCAAACTTCAAGATCTGCCAAAAGGACAATGTAATGAAGGGAGAGAGAAAGGAACAGTTTTATTAAGATCAATCATTTCTTTGGAATTTGCTCTGGCAGGGCAAAGTTGCTGAGTTGTGATCCCTACAGCCATCAAGGCCAAGGGTGGCTGAGGGCAGAGGCATCAGGAGGTCTCTTCTCCAGACCTGTCTTGTACAAGTTGGGTATGCACAAGATAGGTGGATAAAAATACAGCCTTTTCCTTGCTCCTCCTGGCTCACCCACCCTCCCACCTACTGCCACGGGCTTGGCTCCTGCCAGGAACCCACTGTACTGACATACATGACGTCCTTTGCTGCTGTCAGCTTTGCAGACCCTGATTTAGGGAAGCCAGCAGGAGATTTTAGTAGAGTTCAACCATCTTGGTAGATTTTAAGATCTGCCAGGGTCATCTGAAGTCACATCTAGTCAGCACAGACAGCAAAAGCTAATCTCTGCTGGAGGAACAAGGAGACAAATCACAGTTCCAGTGCTTGGCAGAAGTATGAGGAATATTCCCTCCAAATCATTCAACACCCCTAAAAGAATGTGGGTGGCCAGTCAGCCCTGGCATACCCAGCCTACATCAGCCCAGAGGTCTGGAGAACTAAGTGATGATAAAGCCAGCAGCTTCCTACCAGCCAGCAAAAGTGCTTCAAAAGGGACCATGAGCTACCCCAGCAGCTCTAAACCCCCAGCCCTGAATCAGGGTTGGCACATGGGTCATGTCCACAACCAAGCAGGAAAGATCTTCCTGACTCGTTTTCACCCAGGGTCTGGCCAGTCTTGGGTGGGAACTGTTGAGGAGATCACCACCAGGGGCCCCTCCAGGTGATTAACATCAGGTGTCCCACCTCTAAGTTAAGAGCATGAAGGCTGGCTCTGCTTGCAGGGAGGGGGGAGTTTCTGGGTTTGCTCCTGTCTTCACTTCATCCTACACCGTGAGGGAATGTATCCATCTCTTTGTTCCTCTTGTGTCAGACACCTCGTGTCCTCCATGTCTAACTTAGAACTGGAGGGAAGGATCTGCCCCATGTGCTGCTTGCTGCTGGTAGCACCCTTCCTGTTGGGGTGTGCAGTCAGCAAGAGACAGGGTCACCCACAGCAGGGTGCCCAGGGTGGTGTCCAGAGGTTTTGGGATCTCCCCAGAGCAGGAGACTCCACAGCCTCTCTGGGCAGCCTGGGCCAGGCTCTGCCAC